>NW_028145392.1:0-288142 GCF_050370095.1 Fusarium phalaenopsidis
GTGACCGGCTGGTTGCAGCTGTGACTCGTGCTGCTGCTCTTAGTTAACCACAGGCGCGATGGCCATGGCATCTCTTCTACCTTTCGATGGTCGTACACTTTGGTGCTCGCTCGCGTTCGGCGTCTTACGTGCCTAATACTCACATGAGATGCTGAAGCGCAAGGCAGAACCGTCACTCACCTGGCTTGATGGAGCAAGAGTCTCGTCCCGCGAAAGGTGGGAGAACAGCGCAAAAAGTAAGTGCTCAGTCGAAGCGTTATAGGTATACTGCTGATGCCCCCAATAGGGCATCACCACGGTCGAGATCACGGACGGGGGCATCTCGCAGTTGATCCTCGTCGAGCCCAGGACGCCAACCTCATGGCGCCTTGCGTTTGTTGGCTCTTACAAATCCTTCCTCGCGGGAGACTTGTAACCAGAGCCGTCCTTCTCGAGGTCCGCTCCTTGGCCGAGGTCCATGACGGGCCTATTACGACCTCGAGACGGTTTTGGCCGTGAGTGTGCGCCCTTGTGTCGCCATTTGCTCAAAGTGGCGTCGGGGGCACGACGGACGGCGACTTGATCGGCAGCTCCGGTCGACCATGCATCACATCTAACCAAGTGAGTACCCCATGCCTCCTTGTCTCAAATGGCTCGATTGCCGGACACGTTTGGGTTCTCCTTGCCCCCTCTCCCAAACTTCTGGGGGCGATGGCACTCGCTGGCACTGATCCATTCTCGAGACCCCCAGTGTGTTACCGGTAACACGAATTCCGAGATAGGGCTCCTTGCCACCGCTCGGTTGTTGTCGTCGTGATTGGTCATCATGACGGCTCGCTCTGACAGGACACGCAGCATAACAGCTTGCACATTGCCAGGCCTTAGAGCGGAACTGATGCAATCCCTGACAATACCCTTCAGGCATTTCTCGAACCATGATATGCTTCGTCTTTAGTCCTATGAACCTCGTCCTCAATGCCCCTTGGCTTCTCGGTCGCCCGGTCCTCACTCTCCTCCTGGATCTTGGCCCAGGTCTCTCGCTACACTTCCATCTCCACAATAAACCTGTCTTCTTGTAGGCTTAGACTCGCGTGCATGGCCGAGGCGTTTGAGTGCTGTTCCTTCGGCTCGGTGGGCTCGTGGAGGTGGTTTCCGAGGTCTGAGTTGATCCCACACATCCTTCGCACGTCACCGTATAAGCCTTGACGGCGAGCATTTACATCGGGTAGTTATAGACGTTATAAACTGAGTCCATTTCAACCTTCTTCCTTATCACGCCTGCTCCGTGTTTGTGAGCGCCTCTATAAACTTCTAAACCTTGGCTCGACCCCTGATGAACAGCGTCTCCCACTTTGCCTAGTCCCATCTGCCAGGACTGGGATTGATGGGCAGTGATAAACCCCGCGCTCTTGCCACTTTTAGCCTCCGTCTATTTGGGATTGGTTTGCTTCTGGAACCTGCCTTTAAGCTTCGGGCCCATGTTTGGCAAATGTCCCTTCCACACTACCTCGTATTGGAGCTCGGCATACCCTATACCTAACTCGGTGGACCAGCCTTCCATCAATGGCATCTTCCATGTTGACCTTTGCGACTGGCAGTGACACCATGCTCCAGATCTACACCTGGTGAACAACGTCAGTCGTGTATCCGCTGAGTCGCGATCACCGGTTCTATCTCGATTTCAGATACACCATGGATATATCTCATGAAGGACCGAGACGCCTACCTCATCTGGCTCCGGCCAGTTAGGACGCAGCCTTTTGGACGACATCTTCGCCATCACATCCGATTGTCGTGCTCGACACAAGGCCACCCCTGCCACCCAAGTGGATGCAGAGCCTGAGGGGCCGGGAGCCAGGTTGGTTGGGAGCAACTGGGAGGTTTCAGAAGCGTAACCAATGGCCAATCAGCCTCGCAGTGAGATAGACGTTATCGGCATGACGAACGCTGACGGGTCGAATCTTGGTTCGCTGACCGCCGAATTGATCTACTTGCTTCGAGAATGCGCCAATCTCAAGGCGCTCCACCTCGGTCAGGCTGCGTCGGCCGCCTGCCGATTCCCAGACGGCCAAACAGCCAGACGGCGACGGGTTACACAGTTGATAAGAGGGCTTCTTGGCTTGCGAAATGATGGATGTACGCCTTGCCTAGACGTGCAGCCGGAACGCCTTCGCCGCAGCGCAAACGGAAGTAGGGATAGGCTGTTGTTGAGTGACCGTGCAGGGTTGGCATAACCACATGCCCTCTCTCGCCATGTGCTTGGCCAAGTACGTGTGTCAGCTGGTATCTAGGCAAAGGTTCTTGGAAAACCTTAAACGGCGATGAATACAAAGTGGTTCAACTGGGCCAGTTCAGCCAGTCAAAGGCAGTTCAGTTCAGGCTTCATCCTTCTTGGGACGCACACACTTGAGGCCCCAGCGCCGACACCAGGGTTCCTTGCCGTCGATGAGTCGTGTGCGTGGCGCCAAAGCGCATGTCGCATATCGCGCGACGCGCCATTTCCTTCAAGGCAGATCAGCCAAGGTGATTGGGCGAGAGGCCCGACCATGGGATCTGCCACCGATGCTGGGCAGGCTATTAGGCGCGCGTGCAACACATGGCGGCAATCTCAGACAACAACTCAACGGCGAACCCTCGACGGAGAGCCAAAAACACCACCACTGTTATGTAGGGGCGATATGAGCCCATCGCGGGCCACGGAGTATCGGTCCGAATGGTGCAGGTGGTGTTCTCTACGAGGAAGAGGGGGAAAATGTCCCGGAACCTCCGCGTCCTTGTTGGGGCCTGAACCAACAGCACAAGCAAAGCAAGCTTGCCCTGTCGACACTATCCCTGCTCCCCAACAGACAAGGCAGGGATGGGAACGGGCGCGTTTCTTCTCCAGGCCACCGTGCAGACTCAAACAAAATGCGGTCGCTTTAGTGGTTTTCTAGCCCCCGCAGATCACACTTCCCGAGATGATTTGGGTGTCTCCCAGACAGGTAACGGCTCTTCACTTCGGGGATTGACAGACATCTGGGGCGAATGGGGGGAGGGCGGCTCATGGGCGCCTAGGTTGGCCGGGGAGGGTTGCATCGCTCATCATACTTGGATATATGTACTACTGTACTTTGCATAACTGGCTTGCGCTGCAATGCGGGGGCTATGCTAGATCTGCGTTGGCTTTTCGCTCCGGAAGATCGATCGTTGTGCCTCCACCCCGTCCGCCTCCGGAAAGGTAGAGGATGCAGCCGACGATAGATAGATCCCTACAGGCCATCTCGATAATATGATTGCCTTCCCTGAGTTTATTTGTACAACACGTCGCTCCAAGATTTGCAATTTCTCGCCAGTGTCGTCGTGTTGTTGTTCGTGCCAAGTGTCTAGCCCCCCCTGACCTACCTACCCTATACCACGTCCCACCTCCCTCTCGATGGACACCGTGAGCAACTACTACCAGATGCCGGGGACGCCTACCCTCCTCCACCGCAAGAGTGGTGGCAGACGTATGGCTCATTCTATACGGGTGAAGTTCCGCCAGGCTTCCCAAGCATCCCGTCCTATCCGCCAGCAGATGAGTTTTCCGGCTTTCCGCTACACGAGGAACAGATGGGTTACGCCTTGTCGGATGAGAGCGTCTGCATGCCACCAGGGTTCAGCCCGACAATCCCATCGATCATCACGAGCCCACCCATCTCCAACACCTACCAAGCGATCCCTGCTCTACCGGACACTACCTCTGACAACGTTCCGGAGCATTCAGCGCCTCAACCTCGCCCTGCAGGCCCCAAGGCGTCACCAAGGCGCCGAACCGACCGCAACGAGCCTGGGCGCTCACAAAGCACGCCAAAGGTCCGTGAGAGGAACCGGCAGGCTGCTGCCAAATGTCGCCAACGCAAAAGGAACGAAGCCACGCGGATCTCATCCCATTGCGACGATCAGACAAGAAAAAACGAGGCCCTGCTGTTCGAGAGGACGTGTCTCCAAGGCCAAGTGTATGAGTTGAAGTGTCAGCTCTATGAGCATGCCCACTGCGATTGCCCTCTCATTCAGGGGTACATCGCGGCCGAGGCGAAGCGTGTTGTTGAACGAGCCCTTGATGGCCCTCAACCTGGTTAGGATGGGATAGGATAGTATCCCCCCAATTCAGCACATGCTTGGAGTATCTTTATTTGTAACTCGCATGTTAGCCCTGAATATAAGGCAGCGGACGGTGTGGTAGTGATATCGACGGCGATTGATGCCTCTTGTTTCTTGCCCCACTGGGTACCTAGATAAGGACGCTCAGAAGTGGCTGCCAGTTTTATCCTTCATTTGTGGGCGTAGCTTGGCACGCCATGATGCTGTGGCCGGCACGAAGACTCATTGCAGTCCACGGGGTAAGGTCAATGCCCAGAACCCCGGAGGCAACACTAGCTCAGGTATCACAGAGTATGGCCAATAAGTCGCGCGAAGCTATCTAACATAGGTAGGTACACATAACGGAGAAAGAACCTAGAAACCCAAGCAATGGTGCTACAGGGCCACAGCTAACCAAGAAAGTGATGGATGAAGATGACTGGGTCAGAGGTTGGCGCTTGCCACCTGCGAAGTTGGCAGATAGCCCCTGCGTTCTTGTTAGTAACTAGGTTGTTCTGGCTAATGGCCAAGAAGAGTAACTAAGCATGAATAAGGGATCTACAGTATACACGCCGAGCTTCTTTGCTATATAGGTAGCTTATGGCCATACGCCTAAACCAGCCTCCTGCTGCTTCGTCTGTCACCATGGACTGTCTGCATGAGCCTGGTGGCTCCTGACTCAAGTTCGCATGTAGATCAAAGAAGGGTACGCCCATCGGGGAGCTGGCACTAGATAGTACGTCTTACAGCCCCGCAAGAACCGCCATGATTGACAGATGGGGCCACAAAGGTTGGTGTTTGAGGAGCTCCAAACGATGGGGTCTGGTTACTGGCCATGACCCGAAGTATTGCTGACATATGGCAGTCAAGGACTTCGGGCCGTGTTCCGACAGTGAGACCGCAGAACTTCAAAAGAGCCCTGCTGCTTCCGACGGCGGCAAACGATATGCCTCAAGCCTAGCCGGACAAAATTCCACTCACGGGCACCCCCCACTTGAACAGAACACGAATGGATTCATGGATCGGTCGGCTGAAAAAACATCAGGCTCTACAGAAGTAAGGTCGAACAGAGCCTGGGGCTTCCCCACGATTAAGAGTTGCCAATCCTTACTAAATCTCGTTCAGCACGTTCGAACCCCTCGAAAGCCTTGGACGGACCGGGACGAGGATGGTTTAATCGAACTCCCGACTATCGCAGAAGTTCGCAGGATGACAAAATATGACTGGGACAAGTTCATGGCCACACTCGATGAAAGCGAATCGAGACAGGTCCAAGGAGATCGGATCAGTCGGGGACAGGAAGAGGTCCATCAGGTTCAGAAGGGGCGGAGATACTTTTAAATCAGATTAGATTACAATCGCTGGCAACTGAGAGCAACGATCATCGAACGCCCGGGCGCGAAGCCCTCTCCAGGTTACCCTCACCCTTTTCGGTGCCAGCTTCGTCGCATCCCATCACTGTTGGCCTCTGGCTATCGCCTCCAATCACTACCCTCCTGTGTAGGATGAGGAGTCTTCTATTGACTATTGAATCCGAGCGTTTCGGTTCGTGCCACTCCGTCATGGGGCGGGAAAGGGCTGCGGCATCCGCCGGAGACCGGATGGGCTTCTGCTCCCCAAGTCCTCCAGTAGTCCACTCACAGCCTGCTCTTCAGGATTCACAACTTTCCAAGCGGAGATCCTTGTTTCAACACCGTTGTATCCAGAGACCTCTGCCAGGCCAAAGTTACCACAGTTGAGAGGGTTATTTTTGCTTTTACGGTTCGAGGTTTACCCCCCTCATGGGTCCGTACATGGCTCGGATCACCACATTTACTACAGAGCGTCCTGTATTTCGAGCTTGGCCTCTAATACAGGAAAAGCTCTTCCGGCTATGGCCCACTGACACTCGGTCTTTCGCCTTTTCTTACGACCTATAATGGAATGCTGCTATTATAGAAGCAAGACTCGCCCCAATGTAGGTTACCATGGGATAATCTTATCATCATCCTAACTCCAGGACTTCCCAGCACGCAAATAGAAGTGCTCAGGACTCATTGCCTTGGGCATCAACACATGCCACGCAGCATGATGTTTTAGAAGGGATATCCGTCAGGCTTACCATTGCCGCCCTCCTAGCCCGGGCCGAGCCCATGCATATAGAATCTCTGGGGCGGGCAGATGCTGATTGGACGTATTACCCAGTAT
Source organism: Fusarium phalaenopsidis (assembly GCF_050370095.1). Lineage (NCBI taxonomy): Eukaryota > Fungi > Ascomycota > Sordariomycetes > Hypocreales > Nectriaceae > Fusarium > Fusarium phalaenopsidis. Next base: position 6,265 of record NW_028145392.1, read on the forward strand.
TTCTTACAAGACATTACGTGACTGCCCTCCCCCCCTTTTGTTCGACCGGGACACATCACCTTCATGAAGCTACATGCTCCTTCCAACACGCCCACGTTCAACTACGTAAACTTCTGCACCAAACTCCCACGGCAACCTCCAGAGTCTCCCCTATCCCTTCCCGGGAATTCCCGTGGCACCGCCGCGAGGAACGCTTTTCTTGACGCCAAATGGTCATCTTTGAGGTCTCCGAGAGTGAGGTTAGTCAGGACCGACGTTACTACGCGGCGTTCATTCCCTCATTGAGCTATTGCCAGCAGCAGGCAGCGCTGGATCGAATATGTCGAGGGTCGACATCGCCTGGAGAGGCCTGGCGCCACGATGAGTCTATGATGTACATCGACCCGAGGGACACTTATTTGTCCCATGTCCCAGAACGCCCGACAGAGAAAGCCCAAGCTTTCCCCACCCGAGTTAGTTGACCGTTGCGCAACGATGTTGAGGCGAATCTTGTTGACTTGCTATAGGCGGCTACCGATATATCATGTGTTCGATCGACGGACCGGGTCGGCCGGCCATCGCCTACAGATCTTCCGGAAGGAAACACCGGCTCGGAACAGGGTAAGCCGAGTGGACTCGCTTCACAGGGAGTGCCAGCAGTGGAGATGGCATCGGAAGATAACCGCAAGGCATGTGTTACGGTTAGGGGCAACCGAGGCGCCAGGGGAGACATCAAAGCCCGTCAACACAAACACACCGGGTCTCCCAGGCGCCAAGGGCTTGCGTCAGGGAAGACTGGAAACCTCGGCTGCAGGAACAGGTTGCCGTTCCAAGGGACGTGGGTTTTTCGGCACCAAAATGCCGCCCTTGCAATGCTGGATATGATGCGTACACCTCCCGAGACGACGAGCATTAACCATCGGGTTTGAGTGTCATTTTATGGGCAGACTAGTGCTGGACGGTTGCGAAATACGTCGCCGCATCACCGATACCCGTAGTTGAGCTGTCCAAAGTGAATAAAGGCCGCCTTTTATCCCTCCAACGAGATTTTACGCAGAGGCTGCCGGGGGATCCAAATCAAGCCGAGCAGTGTGGCGCTCGGCCGCTATGTTAAAGCTCCAACCGAGTTTTGGATGAAGACGAAGGTTTCGATGGTATCCTAGAGGAGGGTGGCAAGGTATTTATCCCTCTCAGGGTGAGGAAAGTGCTGTGGCGGCTTGTTCTCCGTAGCAGTCTCTATAGGCAGTTGAGCTACCTCCTGTTTCCCATGGTGCGGCTTGGGAACATGTTAGGGTAACCACCATGGGTGCCCCAGCCTCTCGTGGCTTATGTGACGGGCAAAGGCCTGCGTGTAGTGTTGTTTCGCAGGTTTCGACTCAGCCGCGGCTTACTATCGCGGTTGCCTACTAGAGCTTGCGTCCTTCAGAATGCACGAGATCGAGCCGGGCCCGAAAGGATTGTCACTCTCGATGCAGACCAGCTTATTCTCGGCAATATCGACCACCTCTTCGACCTTCCAATGAAGGACTTCCTTGCCCCAAGTGCATATTGGCTAGAAGCTACCTATTTAAGCAGTACCCTCATGCTGATAAAGCCAGCCCCGAGGCAGTGGCGCCAAGTCCAGGATGCCTTGACCGACCCATCGCCCCAGCAATACGACATGGATATTATAAATATTCTATTTTAGGATAAGCTATTGCGACTTTTGGGCAAGTACGCTGCCCTAAATAGTTACTGGGAAGATTGGAACGTGCCCCCGTGGTTCGACTCGTCCTCCACGTCAGCATCCGAGGAGGATCTGAAAGACCTATACCACCAGGCCAAGATCGTCCACTTTACTGCAGTCGGGAAGCCTTGGAGCTACCAAGTCAAGGAGGTCCGTCAAATGAATCCCAAAGGCCACGAGGTGCTGTTCCAGCAATGGGAAAGGTGGAGAGGCCTCGCGCGTGAAGTGTGTCCAGCGGGCGTGGTCGATGAAGCATAGGGAGGTGACCTCGCGGGCACACTCTACTGCCCCTGCTCGGGCCAGTCCGCGCCGAGGGGAGAAGAGTCAGTTGACAACGGGGAACCCAAGGTTGGGAGCCGGTACTCCCGCAGATGATATTGTCGATCATGCCTTCACGCGCGCTTCCTGACCATGTTCAGTCAATGAACTCGAAAGACCATGGGTCTATTGCATTCTGCGAAGGATTCAGGATTTTTGCGTCTATGCCGTCGCTGTTAATCTCCGAAGCGTCTCCAAAATCTCTCCCTCCTCTAGGCCATCCCAGTCAACGTCCTCGCTGGGTTTGAACTGCTTCCCTTGATCTACAGCCTCAAGCCAGGCAATCGCCACAGCACATATGGACTCGAGATGGCCATTTCCCTGTAGCTCTTTGTGAAATCGTTGGAGACTCTCTCTGCTCTTCTCTTCTGCAAGGTCCAGGTATCTACCCGACGAGGGGAGAAACGCCAGGAGTCCCGCGCCGTGCTTCAATCTTGCACAGACTTTGTTCCATTTATTTCCCGTCCTGTTCCGCTTCTTGCTGGCCTCCCTACTCACCCCGTTCATCCGGCAGACCTCGGCGACGATGTCGGGTGGCAGCTTGTCGTAGCCTCTTTCGTTCTTCAGGGCCTGGTAGCCTCGGGCGTACTGGAGTTGATCATACCTGGTCAAGATGCGCTCGAAAGTCGTCCTCTCTTGGCCATAGCTCAGCTGCCTACCCCTCAGCGCTATTGACCTGTAGGCCGGGTCACCGTCTTCCAGGTCGATCTCATCGAGAGGCTTGCGGGCTCGCTCTGCCTGTGGCTTTTTTGAGTGCTCCACAGCCTCGGTGAACCGCCGGATGGCTTCCCTGCCCAACACAGCCGACACAAGGCCACGGACATCATTGGCAGTAGCCTCGCCCTCCGCCGGCCGTTCGAGGGTGTCTCGATCCTTTAGTCCTTGAACCCCCTCGCTCCTGCGTGACGGCGGAACCGCATCGGCCAAGCCATTCCCAGTCGTCCTCCGCTTCTTCGTCCTGGCGGTATGCTGGTCCGCTTTCCTCTTCTCCCTCGGAGCTTCGGGCGGCTCCTGAGGCCTCTCATCGGAGTTGGTGTCTGGCTCGCCGTCACGGCGATTGACTCCCCGGGGAAGCTGCGGCATAGTTTCATCCTCGGTGGCAGCGTTCTCCTGGCCAAAAATCTCCTCGTCTTGCCCTTCCTCAGGGGGCTCAGTGGGCGACATTTCTTGCTGTTCGATCCTGCTTTCGAGACTCGTTAACCCGCTCCGGAAATTCCCCAATTCTGCTTTGACTCTGGCCAAAAACGCCGCAAAGCCGATCCGGCTACTTGCACTGTGGTCATCTTGAACATGGGCCCCATCGTCCTTCTCCTGGTGGCCGACCAGGAGAAGGGAGTTTATGTGCGACGCCCCCTTTTGCGTATCAGATTGCTGGAGCAGGCTTGGGTCTCCAAGTAGCCCTTCGAGAGCAGCCAGCCCTGTCGTGAGACGCGCTAGGTCTTCCTTCATGCCCCTGATATTCTCCTCTGCCATAAGGTGGTACTGAATGGGTACCAATGGCAGCAGTTGCCGTGAAAACTCGTCACAGTCTCCGAGATACTCGAAGGTGATGAGAGATCGGAACGCTTCTCCAAGTGTTGGCGGCGTCCTACTCACCCATGCTACTAATCCGTCTGGGCTGTTCGCCCTGACTGCTCTACAAAGCCTGTCTACGAAGCTAAATAGTGAGGGGGTCGACAGTTGTGTCCCAACAATCAAGACGGCATCAACGGGATGTTCCAGGTCGTAGTTGAATGCAGCTGTGATTCTGGATTCAGAGAGAGAATCTTCTCCGTAAAGAAGAACACTCGTTCGCAGTTCTCCCACATTTCGCCGTCGCTTGCCCTCCGCAGCCCGCTTGCTCTGCTCTTCTTCACATGAGGGGCAAGAAGCTTGTATCCACCGTGGGAACGACTCCGGAGTAACCTGCATGGTATGCGAGGGTCTTATCTGGCAGACCAGTGTGTCTGCCCGGCCGTGGAGCCATACTGTCTTCCGCGAAAGGTGAGCGAGCCTGGACTGGCGGCAGTCGATGTTCTGGGCGTAATGCCGTCGGAGGCGGCCAGACTGAGCCAAGCCCTCGGCAAATGTGTCGAACATGGTGAACATGGCTCTTTGGCCCGATTCGAGCTTCTGCAAGAGATCGGTGTGTAGCCGATCGGCCGTCTCCTGTCTCAGGTAGGCAGAAGCATGATATACGATCTGGCTGGAGTTATTAGAGCGGGAAGAGCTCTGGTAGTCGGGAACTATTGAGTTTGGCTTAGAGGTGTTGATGATGGCGAAAGCGGAGGCGAGACTCACTGCCTGTATTGGTCGAGATGCCAGCACCGCTAATGATGATGATCCTTCTCTTGGTGCTTAGCTTGCTTTTCAAGAGCTCAAGATCCCCAGCAAGAGAAGGGCTCGCCGTAGAAATGCTCATGTTGGCGCTCGGGAGCCCTCGTGTCAAGGTGAGGCCCTCACGGCCGGCGAGGTCATTATAATCCAGGTGCTTCGCTGCCCGAGAATAGGGTGGATAAAAATAGATAGGAGGGGCCAGTGCCCACCGAGCCGTCTGGAATTGACACCTCAACGTCCCGGCCGCTCGTCAGGAAGTGGAAGGGCCAAATTAAGGTGCACACATGCCGAAGGCCCCCGGTCAGGCCATCAAGATGGGCCCCGAGGCATCAGTTGCCGTCGCCATCGCCAAAATCGCCAAAATCGCCAACCTGCGGGACGTTCGAAGCCCACTCGGTACAGCGATAAGTACATTCCAAAGTCTCCATCGAACATAAACACCGAACCCACCTTGCCTACTAACAGAGGAAGTGAGGGTATTGAGAAAGCCGTTGACTCAGTGGTACTAGTCTACATGACGCCGCGTCAGATGCGGAATAAGTAAGGCATAGATAGAGAGCGGAGGGATGGAGGTGATAGACATTCCTGATTCACCGGTAGCAAATAGTGCAATGCCTTATTGATTCCATTCCCAGCTCTTATGTATGTATGTATGTATGTATGTATGTATATTTTTCGTCCGGGGGGCCGTGAGGCCCCAGAAGTCTCATAAGGGAGCGCGGGACATGCTGAGCTACGGGAATCTACCTATGATTTAACCATACAGTGTCCCCTACCCAGCATGTCATCAGCACAAATGGCGCATTACATCGAGCCTGTTACCCGTCAGGGGGTGGTCCAGGCACGGCTAGTAGACAGAAGCCGCGGGGCAGCTCATGACTAGGACAGTCATGGCGAGGGGCCGTGGCTGCCGATAGCCACAGTCAGATGGAGAGTTTATAGATGGTTGCCGTTGAATGGTTTCTATGTGTAGGGTAACCAGCTGGGATGGATTGGCTGACTAACAAGGCGGCGCGGCCGGGCGATCCGTATAGACACAGCCGGCTGTGTCGATAAGTCACGTGACTCTTTGCACAGCCGGCTGTGTCTATAAGATCTGTTATGTAAGCAGAAAAGGGGTAACATACCTCAAATTGGCACACCAATTCAACGATCAACAGCTTCCGCGGCTTCAATTCAACAATCAACAGCTTCTGCGGCATTAATTCAACGACCAACAGCTTCTATGGCATTGATTCAACTTGCCGTGCCTTTCTTCTGCGGCATCAATTGAACGATCAACAGCTTCTGTAGCATCAATTGAACGGCCAACAGCTTCTTCAGTGTCAATTCAACGATCAACTGCTTCTACAGCATCAATTCAACTTTCCGCGCCTTTCTTCTGCTACAATGAACCCAATTGAGGGCCCCCATCGCTTCCCTGACGACGCCCTTCCTCCTGAAGGCGACTACAACTCACGGGAGGAACTACATATAGCAATCAATGCTTGGGCAGCGCCACGGGGCTATGCCTTCACATCCTCGAACTCTTGGAAGACCCCCAATGGAAGAACTGGAGTTATCTTCAACTGTGACCGAGGAGGGCGCCCCCGTCCCCCAAAGAAACCCCAACGGCAAACTGTATCACGTCGTACAGGATGCCTCTTCTCTGTTATAGCAAAGGAGAGCCTATGTGGGACTACATGGAGTCTAAGGCATCGTCCCAAGGCTGACTTTAAACAACACAATCACGAACCAAGCTTCACTCAACTGGCACATCCAACACATCGTCAGCTATCATCCTCAGATAAATCAACAGTCCAACAACTCGCCAATGCCGGCGTTGCGCCAAGGGAGATCAGATCATATTTACATGCCAACTCAGATACACTTGCTACACAGCAAGATATCTACAATTGCATTGCACGGGGCAAACGAGAGCTTGCTAAAGGTCAAAGCAACATGCATGCCCTTGCCAATGAGCTTGAGAACGAAGGCTTCTGGAGTCAGATACGCCCTGACGAGAGTAGCAGAGTTACAGCAGTATTATTTGCACATCCTGCGTCACTGGCATACCTCAAACTGTACCCTGAAGTGCTTATATTGGACTGCACATACAAGACCAATAAGTACAAGATGCCTCTTCTCGATATAGTTGGTGTTGATGCATGTCAACGATCCTTCTGTATTGCATTTGCATTCCTCAGCGGCGAGGAAGAGCATGACTTCATCTGGGCTCTCGAGCGTTTACGGTATATGTATGAGCTTCATGGAGCAGCCCTTCCCTCTGTAATACTTACAGATCGCTGCCTTGCTTGTATGAATGCTGTTTCCTCTCCCTCTTGCTTCCCTCAGTCAACCCCGATGCTATGCTTATGGCATATCAACAAAGCGGTCCTGACCTATTGTATGCCCGCATTCACTCGGGATAAAAACAATCCTCAAGGGCAGAAAGAGTGGAAGGAATTCTACGACTCTTGGCATGAGATTGTAGCCTCACCGACTAAGGATATCTACAACGAGAGGCTTGAGAAGTTCAAGGAGCGTTACATCCCTGGCCATATCAACGAGGTGGGCTATATCATGGAGACCTGGCTAGATCTCTACAAAGAGAGGTTTGTGAAGGCGTGGGTTAACCAATACCTTCACTTCGAGCAATATGTGACATCACGGGGCGAAGGCATTCACAATCTCATTAAAGGTCACCTGAAAACATCGCAAGTTGACCTCTTCGAGGTCTGGAGGATCATCAAGCTCGTTCTGGTAAATCAGCTTGCCGAGCTCAAGGCAAACCAAGCCAGGCAGCATATCAGCATACCTCTTCAGTTATCTGGGGCATTGTATAGCAATATCCGTGGTTGGATATCACATGAAGCCCTGCGGAAGGTTGAGGCTCAACGGCAACGACTATCAAGAGAACACCCTACGTGTACAGGGGTTTTCACTAAGACTCTTGGTCTGCCTTGTGCTCATAGCCTGAAGCCTTTACTGGACGAGTATCAGCCCCTTCTACTACATCATTTCCATTCACATTGGTATCTCCAACGCTCAGGAAGCCCCCCAGCTTCTCATTGAGCCTCGCAAGCAGTTCGACCGTCTAGCAGCTAGTTCAACGCTGCCACCAACAAGCACACAGCGTGAGCCTAATGCATTTGAAGCTGTTGAGAAAGAAGTACAACCAAAGGCACCGCCAAAGTGTTCGAGATTTCATCAGGAAGGCCACAACATGAGGTCTAAAGCATGCCCCTTACGTTACGAACATCTATTGCAGGCTTCTGCACAAACCTCTACAACAACGCATACAACAACACACACATCTACTCGCTCTATAACCCGCTCATTATCCCCGTCATCCCCATCAGGATCCTCTACAATATCCGAGATTATAGCCATTACAACAACACATACAATAACACGTATAGCAACTCGTATACTATCTCCTCCAGCAGCCAGACCAGCAACTATTACTACAGCAAATGCAAGAGCAGTGCCTGCATTACGAGTTGATGACCCCCTTGCTATCTTCCAACGATACAAAGAAGCACGAGAGGCCTGGTATGCTACATTGCCTCGGGAGCCATCAAGACCAATCAACTATACCGGAAGGCTATAGGGCTGCCTACACGTTACTCCAAAACAGAGTATGATTGGTGCCTTGACTATAAGCAAATGGGGAGGCATTGCAGGGAGAAAAACGGCATTAGAGAGTGGACTAAGGAGGAGATGATGAGTTATCTTGATTGGGATAAAGCCGAGAACGAACGGGTTGAACAGAATGTAGAGAGAGAGAAAGCAGAGCAGCCCTTCGTACAGCGGCGAGGGATGCAGCATATCTGGGATGCTGCTGAAAGAGATGGTCAATTACAGGAGGAATTGTATGGAGGTGGGAACCCCCCCAACCAACATTTGCGGGATTGACGGAAAATATGATCGGTATATATCACTAGAAAGAGGAAGAAAAGGCGAATTTCCGAGTATATCTATAATGACCCAATGGCTTGATTTGATAGAGTTGTGACTGAGTTACAGTGCTGGGTTACGTGGGCTTAGTAGCCGTCAATTGAATGAGCGAGAGAACTACCAAAGCTAAAGAGATCATTGCCTTCCCTGCCAATACCATTGAATATAGCCATTTCGATCAACATTTGCGACGTGAACCCCTGCATTCTCTAAAGCTACGATTGTTGGCATATAGGTAGTCATCCCTACAGCCGGTGAAGGCCAATTCGTGCCTGGGACCGCAAATTGCTGATTCCGATATACCTGATCCATAGCCTGAAGGTTGAATGTACTCCAATAGGGATTGATATCAGGATTGGCACGCTGTGGCCGTTGCTGAAGCCGTTGATCCCAATACGCAATATGCCACTCTCCCTCAACCTGATATCCCCATGGGCGTGGGATCACAGTAACAGGAGTCCCCTGAGGAAGATACTGAGTGTTCTGGGCTCTCACAAGGGCTTGAGGATTCTGGGCATAGAGAGCATTGGATGTGGTTGGATCATTTGGCAAGGTATGTTGAACCCACCAATGGAGCATATGGAGAGGACCGGTTGCTGGATAAGGATCATTGGGGCGCCGCTCTCGTTGCTTATTGTTAGCAATAGGATGTAAAGTGGCCGGTATATTCGCATTTGTAGGATAGACTACCCCTGCTGGTGTTGACGTATTGCCAACATAGATAGGGAAGTCTTGAGGGTTCTGACGCTGGCTTTGGTTGCGGTTGTACATCTTTGCGATACTGTTTGATGAAGGAAAGCAGGGCTCTTTCAAAGGAAAGAGCCCTGCTTTATATATTGCACGCGTTGAAGTGATTCACTTGATAGCTCTGGACCTGTGGTGTTCGGATGATGCGAGTGTAGGCATTGTACGTTCTTCACGGCCCTGGGCAGACTGGTACGCTGCCAATAGATGATATACTACATATTGAAGAGCTGTATATATAGTAAATCACTGTACCCTTCAATTGTGCGAATTTATGCTGTTTCCGTAGATTGAATAGAAGAGGGATTTCTCTTACTCACACACACACATCGGGCTTACATAACAGATCTTATAGACACAGCCGGCTGTGCAAAGAGTCACGTGACTTATCGACACAGCCGGCTGTGTCTATACGGATCGCCTATCTTGATGGCGACCCATACCTGTGAAGAACGTTTCATGCCTTGAAAGTAGAAAAGAGGAATCTTCACACTTGTATGCATGCACTCGGGATAGCCATGAGAGAAAGATCACGAAGTGTGTTTCTCTCTTGGTGCTGCAGCTGCCTTGTCCATTGGAACGCCCGCGTCCACGAACCACTCTTGGACATTGCCTTAGAGCCATTCGGCAAGGAGCTCTCGCACTGGGACGTGACTCGGGCTTCGATCAATAAACAGTACCTTGGCAAGCACCAATCAGGCGGAGACCTCCAAGCCAAGATGGTCGACTTTTGCATCACTCTCAGCGACCCAGCCCTACAGCAACATGTCTGGAAGCGCCTTGCCAGAGCCAGCGACAACCTTTCGATCAACCACTCCTCTACAAACCCTCTTCGCCCCCAACCCATCGCCGTCAGCATCGAGACAAAGGTCCCCGACGGGTCAATTGAGGAAGCCAAGGCCCAGCTCTCCGTCTGGGTCACGTCGCACCTTAAACGCCTGCGGACGCTATCGGGCACGTCGCAGAGCCACATCAAGGTCAACGCCAGTCTACCCGTCGCCCAGGTCAACGGGAGCTTGTGGACATTGCTGTTTCTGAGAGACGGCGATGAGGCTGTGGAGCTCATCGAGACGATCACGATTGGTGATACAAAGAGCGTCGTGGGGTGTTATCAGGTTGTGGCTTTTTTGCGGCACTTGGGGCATTGGGCTTTGACGGTGTACAAACCGTGGCTGTATGAGAATGTTTTAACAACGTAGCCATTACCGAAATCGCGACTAAACTTGAGAATGAATAATCATCTAATTGACTGAGTATAACTTTTAACTACTTCCTCAACTACTACCTCACCATGGGGCATAATTTTAAGTATGATTACTAGACTCGCTGTGATGGACCGCTTGTGATGGATTCTACACCCCGTGATGTGCCTTGCATACGGGGTACGAAGCCATCGGGTCAGTTGAAATTACCCTTTTGAGTTTCGCGGCCATTGCACTAGCCTATTTGAAATTTAGCGCCTAAGCCTCTAGCCAACCAGAATTTAGCTGTCACGCACTAGCCCAATCAGGATTTCTCAGCCACCTCAGGGGCAAGCTCATTTTATCAAGTTGTGAGAACTTCAACAAAACCCAAGTCAATGACTGTAATACTGCATCATGCTCACTATGCCTACTGCATGCACACACATACACACAAGTCTATTATGCCCGGTAGGCCATGCCCAAAGGGCTCTGAAGCTAAAGATACATACGCCTCTCTAGTTCTTGCCTTGATCTCACTAAGCCCTTGTAGATCCCGCCTTGTCCTTTTGGTCTACATAGTAAGACGGCTACTGTCTTTCGTATCGCCAATCGAGCCGTACGAATTTATAGCAAAGCACAAGGAGCGTACTTGCACAACCTTTCTAGACCCCCTTCACCTGAACTTGTTCAACTGTTTAGCACTTACTGCATAACTCTTCATACCCGACAAACCTGGTGAATTGTTTCTTTTTGCAAAAGCAGGGGAGGAGAGTGGTAATGTCCTCTTATTTGCGCAGACGTGCCCTGACTCATGAGGAGGTCGAGGGGGAGACGCTCGGGGGTGTACCCCAGAAGTACCCGTCTCGGAGCTGTCTGATGAAACAATATTGCGGGAGTGAAGATAATGTGTTCTTGAAAGGTCTAAGTTACATGTATCTGAGAGGAGCACAGCTCCTCACTTTAGTATCCACATCCCAGCCATCAGCAGATCGGACCACCTTAGTCATACGGTCTCAACACTGTCTCCCGGGCCTTGGAGCGATGGTCGCCTTTCCTCCCACGTCGCGCGGCTGCGCAATGAAGAATGATGGATGCGAATCGAATCAAGGCTGGCAGCGCTGGCCACTCACCAGACCCTCTGCGCAAGTCCGTAGCGAGCCAGCCACCGCCCAGGTTATCCTCCTCCTTATCTGCCTGACTTGGGACCCGGAAGCGCTCTGGTGGCTGCTTACTGTTTGTTGGTTGTGGTTTCCTTCCCAACTTTCCAGTCACGACGTGGGGGGAGGAGTCCACTCTGGATCGACTCTTGTTGGACGCGTCAAGTGTCAAGGATCTTGTCCCGGCTCTGATGCTAAGACAGACATGCTCCTTGAAAGAAGTACCTGGGCTCCGACTGCGAGATATGAATCTGCTCGCGACACTGTCGTTTCCTGCGTTCCACCTCCTTCTCGCGCGCTTCCCTCAGCTCCAGGCACGGTGATGCCGAGCAACATCACTTGACAATCTCTCCTTTCCTACCATCGCAGTGACCGGCGCATCCTCTCGCTCCAAAGCGGCTGCTCAGCAACTCGACTGCGAGATGGCCGACCTCGACACGGCCTAGGCAGCCGACGACCGAGCCTGGTTCTCCGTCGAGTTCCGAGCGAAGAACGATTGCGCGACCTTGTTAAAGTTGACAAGCTGCGATCGATAACCCGCCTGGCGGCGTCGAATGGAGTTCCTCTGCTGTCTCTGGCAGCCTGGCGGGGCTTTGAGGGAGTCGCTTGAGGGAGATCCGCTCAACCTCACCAGGAAGGCTGCCAAGACCGCTATGGACTGCCATCGAGACACTGCGACAAAACCTCCGACGCAACGCCGTCTCTGCCGCGCTACAATGGCCCTTGCCATTCACAAAGGTCCTCAGTTTCCATCGACCCAGTGAGATCTCGTCCTCAACGGATATGCTTGACCCTGACAGAGGGCTATGCTGGATAGCGACGACGACAGCGACGCCATTCCCGACTCGGCCGGACCTGCTCTTCCGGCCAAGACGCTTTCGACCAAGATCCTATACCAGCTCCAGTATGAATCATGCCTCACTAACGACGTCCTCCACTTCCTCTCGACCGTCGTCTTCGCCAGACATCGTGGCCTTCACCCGCCCGGCGCTCGAGTCCACCTCAAGGACCCGCTTTGGTTCGACGCCGACGCTCCACCATCACTACCGCGATTTCTCTTCCAAGATAAACGCCTCAAAGATGCGATAATCTACATGCCTGCGCATATCGACACGAATCATCGGGTTCTCGTCCGCATCGTCGTCAAGGCAGGCGTCGCAAGAGCCACCATATACGACTCCCTCCCAGCGCCGACTCGCGCCGAGCGTCTGGCCGCCGGATTGGCGCAGTGGCTCCAGACAATATTGCCCTCTCACGCGTCACTGCTTTATTTCAGGTGGGAGTCGCCGCCCTCGCGTTTTTGCGATGAGCTGACACTCATTAGGATTGCGCGCGACATTTCGACGCCGTGAGCTGCGGCATCTTCGTCATCGTCACCTTTGATCGGCTCCTACAATGCCAGTCCCCGAGCCTGCAAATCGAGCCACGAGTTGAGCGGGCGAGGCTCCTGGACATGATCAGTGTGATCAAAGCACCGTTTCTCAGCCTCGACTATGAGCAACTCCAAGCCATCTCGGAGGCCCAGACCGTTTTGCGTCCTCCAACCACGCTTTCGGTGCAGGCAGGCCTCAACGATGCAGAAACTGGCAGCGCCTATGAGGCCCAACCTTCGGTTGCCAACAAGGATATTGAAATCAGCGCACCAACCTACAGCCTGACAACTTTGCCCACGGCCTCCGCATCGGCGCTTGAACTTGGCACCAGCAGCAACGAGTATAGCTCCTCGACCGTCGACATCCTTTGCCCACTCAAGCTCGCAACCGATGATACAGCCGAAGCGAATCCTGCGTAGGCTCTTAGCGGGCTTGAAGCGCAAGACCCTCAACGAGGACGAACCTCCTGGCCCCACGACCAATAAACGCCACAATCCCATCGCGCCCGACTTGACCTCTAAGCTAGTCCAGACCATCGCGGACAAAACACGCAGCCGGAAGGCGGAGAAAGTAGGCACCGCAACCTGCCGTCTCAACGACGCCAACACTACGCTCTCGAAGGCGGAGACGACCCTGAATGAGGCCCAGGATGCACTTGAATACGGCGAGGCCATTGAGCCCAGCAGCTCCGACAAACGCGCAGCCTTCCCGCACTGGCTCAGCCAGGCTCCAGTCGACATCACTGCTGGGGCCTTTGGGTTCGCAATCCAGGGAGCCACGCAGGGTGCTCGGGCTTTCCTGGATCAGTACCTGTCGACGGTTCGAGAGTCCATGATGCAACTGGTGGCCAATGCTGCCAACGCTGCTCGGCAGGTTGATGAGCCCAAAGCTATCGTGAAGGCTCGCCGGGGAAAGTTGGAGGCGGCGATGGAAGACAAGGGCTCACATGAGAGTGACTTGCAACAGTTAGGGTCTTTGCTTGGGAGGCTGCTGGACTAAGCTGGACTGTTGTGGTTATTATTGGTGGTTTTTGTCATAGAAGGTATATGAAGGGTTAAGAATTGTTGATGCCTCAGAGCTCAACCATGCTGCTTGCTTTAGTCGTATGGAGGACGAGCGTATTTCTCACATAAGTGGCCGAGGCGACAACCGGAGGGAATAGAAAACCAGACTATTCCTCCCTGGACTGGTCTCTTCTCGCCTGGTCTCTTCCTGTTGTTCCCACCTCCATTAGCATGTTCGCCCTCATGAATGTACTTAGCTTACTCGCCTTTGCACGTAGTACGTATAGGCAGTGGGAGCGCGTCTGACTGAGTGTGTAGGTAGGAATTATTCGATCATAGTAGCAATGACTCTAGATAGCTGCCTTGAGCCTGCGTATCTCCCAGTTGACATCGGCCAAGAACTCGCCAATATCCATCCATATTGATACATATTTCTCGACTCGATTATCGAGTCACCTCCGTTCTATTTCTCGCTCGATATCAATTTCAGGAGACAGAGCCTCCTGCACTCCGTCTTGCTGCTCATATTGTTCGGCAGTGGCGTCATCTTCCGACCTTGCTCCCGTAGGTAGGGATGGGATTTGTTCTTGGCTCTTGAGATGACGATAAGTGATACCTGCCGAATTGCGGCGGTCGACTATCCCATGACTGTGCCATCCCACCAGCCATCCAGCTTCAGACGCACCAAGCTAGCCAGATGTGTTGAGCCGTCGGCTTCTACAGCCCCATCGTCCATATCGCGAAGTATGCGGTCGATGTAATTCCCAGCAGCGCTGAGCTGCAAGATAAGACAAATTGCGCGATGAACGGCAAGAAGCCGGGGGTGTGGAGGTTCGATAGTTCGTTCTGGGGTTAGGTGAAGTTGACGGGTTACAGGGAACATCGTCTTTCTCAACCCCCGACGTTGGGTGGAATCAATCCGGTAGCTGTGAGGCCCATGCATGGGCTCGGGCATGGCCTCGAAAGAGATCTTGAAATTTCCAAACTGTCGATGGAGGTCAATCCGGAGAGTGAGGGCATTCAAAGGACGGTCGATGTCCGGGCCGCCGATGAGATGGACAATACCATTGTCGAACATATCAAGTATTTCCAGTGCTATAGCTTTGGACTTGTTCTGGATCATATTAGCTTAAGCTCTCGCATTCTAAGTCGACTTACTAGCTCGGGGTTTGCTGTCGTAGTGTTCAAGGAGTGGGGAAGTATATGCGCAACCTCTAGCTCCGCAAATGAATCAGGGTCTTGATCTATCAGTAATTGTCCTTCGTCATCCAAGGCAGAATCGTCTCCGCTGTTCTCGTAACGTCTGTCGGCTTCTATTAGGTCGAAGTTGCGAGAAATCACGCAACGATGTCGATCGCGAATGAGACAGTCGCGTCTGAGCGAGGCCACTCGTTCTCTAGACTCCAAAGCAGAATGTCTGCTTGGAGCTTGGGAGGATCCTGCTGGCGAGGGTTGCGGCGTCTTGATAGCAGAAGCCTTGACTGGGATAGAATGAGCATAAAGTCTCGAACGGTTCCGGCGATCACCAACGTGGGAGAAAGAAGTTATTCAGTAAAAAGTCTGCAAACGAGTTTAGGCCCGAGCGGATCTCGTCCACTGTCGCTCTATCGTCGAAATTAATGGAGTCGTCTATCGAGATGTTGACGAACCTCAGGAATTCTTGCAGGAAAGGGCACCGAGGATCATCTGAGCGAGAATACTCATATGTCAGGCGAACCAGCTTGGTACGGCTATATGGTTTCTCCGTGGTTGAGTTCGAGGAGCCGTCGAAGTGATTGACGATGTCATAAAAGGCGGCCTTGGCCTTGCCACGTTCAACAGGATTCAATGGACGCCATGTACTTTCAGAGAGGTCAATGACCCCTTCAAGTGAGGATCGATGACGACGGTGAGGCCCCATTCTTGGTAGTCTTGATTTCAGGCCTGAAGTTGAAAGGATGAAGTGGTGGGCCAGGAGAGAAGAATGGCGCGCAAACCAATCAATCGTCGACTGAGTCATCGCCTGTCGACTGTGAGTCACGTGGCTGATCAGGTGCTCACTGTATTGAATGCCTCGGGCATCAATCGCCCCTCTCACTATCGTACAGGAAAAACTTTTCACAACAGCGAGAACGAATTTTTGAAACAACAGCCCCAAAACAGAACTCATACGCCTCTCTGACGGGTCAACTGAATAGCCTGAAGTCTAGCGCATCGCCCAGTGCGTTTTTAGACCATCATGGCGACTTCGTGGCCCCAAGAGGTGGCCTGGCCCGCCGAATTCCGCGAGCATGCCACGCAACTTGCCAAATTCGGCTTGAAAGCCATAATTACGGTCGCACATTACCACATGGGTGACAAATCCATGTACGAAAATGACTGGAGCTATTTCGCACATAGGCTTTAGGCGTAGTCAGTCACACAATCTCATGATGGATAGACCCGAGCTTACTTAGGGAATGGATGGGGATAGCCCATGACTGCTACGAGGTGGCGATGGGCTGGGTATTGATGCTGGTGTGTATGTGTGAGTGAGCGAGTGAGTGAAGAAATTGTGACGCGTCACCAGGAATTATCACGACATATTCCCTAGTGGAGATGCCATCCAAATGGAGAGATACCTTCCGCATAGTGTGCAGTACTGTAAGTATTTTAACATCCCATGAGTGCCCACAAAGCTGCAACGCGTACCTCGCCCCACCTTGACCACGTGATAGCCTTAGTACAAGCGGGGTACCCTTGAAAGGACTCCCGCAGATCTTATCTCTTTCCTGCTGGCCAGCGTCAGCAGTGACCCGCGATGTCTCTCCAAAGGACGGGGACAAGCATACCTTTTCAGCCAGGTTAACTGCCCTTGTGAATACAAATCTTCTTGTGAATCTTCCATTCAGCCTTCTGGTGCTCTTTCCCACAGTATCCAACAACTTTACACCGACCACATTTCTTGATCCCTTCCGTTGTCCCACATACCTTGCACGGCAAAATTTCCATACAAGTACTCCGCCTTCGCTGCGGATCTTCTGGAACAATTCCAGCCATTGTATCCTGGATTTCCTGCCATATCCGCGTCTCACATCCCCCTTTCCCGCACACGGGACTGACCCAGACGCCAACGGAAGGATCCTCCGCCACGTGAAGCCAAGACATAGGGCTTTGTAAGATGTTTACTGCAAATAACCCACAGTTTTCGCAAAATGGTTTTGAAGCGGCACGACACGCCGCCTCATGCTCCTTCATAAAAGGCTGCACTGCAGTCATAAACAGATTGTTACAGCTGGCGTTTTGCTTTGCAGTCTAAGCCTCACTGACAAGACTGCGGGGAAGGTCGTGGGTGTATTTAAGCTCTTGAGTCTCGCCGCAGTAAAACTCAAAGCGAACTGAGCAGCTGGCCATAGTGCAATGACAATAAGGATTCTGAGGACGCAATGCGTCTTCTGTTTGAATGAAGGCCTCGAGTGATTGCTGGTTGTTTTATAATAAAATTCTTGGAATGTTTCATCATGCTTATCTCACCATGCCCTCATTTTGTCACCCTTTCAAACTGTCATTAGACTCATTAGACTTTATTTTGATGTCGCGGTGCGTAACGTGCCATGCGCCACCGGGATACCCTGGACAGATGTAAGCCACCAAAGGCAATTCCGGGCGGAAAATATAAGACGACCCCACACGACCGAGATGCTCAGCAGCGTCATGCCAGGCTTGACAGGGTGGCGGCGATCGGATGGCCTGAAGCACAAAGGCAAGAGCTTGCGCAACAGCAGTACGATGGAGCCGAGTCTCGTCACCATCCTAGACGTCTAGACTTGGCACGAAGACGGAGCAGTAGACGTAGGAAGGGTCGTCTGGAATGTGGAGGAAAATATATGCCTCCCTAGTGCATACATATACCCGTACTGGATGCCTTTTCCTATCAGTCTCAACTTATGTGGCGCCTTGTACTCGATCGCAACGGTAGGGATATTTCGTTCGTCAGAGGCCCGGTATAAGTAGAACTGATCTGGGTTGAGGCCAACGACGAGGAACGGAGTTTTACATGCAGAATTCGCGCTCTTGAGGCGATTCCCAAGGCCCTCTGACGCCTCTGTTACCCGGTAACGAGACCTCGGAGGACGACGAAATTTAGACCATCATGAGCACACAGATCGAGTGCCGGAAGAGGGGATTAGTTAGATGAAAGTGGCAAAGAAGGAGAAGAAGCATCACAGCCTGAAAATTAGGGTGAATTTGGTTTTGATCGTATGCCCAATCACTACTCCGATGGCGAGGAAATCCTGCCGGAGATTGTGGTGGCCAACATCAAGGTCGGGGGCTAGAAATCACATCCACTTGCACATAAAAATGTGGGGATAGATTTAAGAACGTTCAATTTAACAATGCAAATGTGAGGCAGTTAAAGCGAGCGTCACTCTCTCCTTGATGAAGAGAGGGGTATGGCCTAATTAGTCCCCCCCTCCCCCCCCCCCGGAGTGAATTATTTATTTTATGAGCTCAGGTCAACTATGTAAGCTACCGTTTTATCATAAGGACTATCCTCGTGGTAAGTAAGTCCTTCAAAGAACACCCTATCCCCAACCCACCACCCATACTCTCTAAAATGTTCCGTTTCGCAGTTCGAGCCATCAACATCCTCATCATGAGTCTGGTTAAATCTAGTTTCTGCTTCCTTATAGAACCTATATATTGTTTCCAAGACATCACAAATCCTCCTGCCTTTTACTTTTCTGCTCTCTTTCCTAACACCATAGCGATCTTCGAAGATTAAACAGATATTATAGTTAATTAATATCTCCTGTAGATCAATATGTTCTTCATCATCGTTTTGCGCCTTATGAGGTCGATCGTGAATGTTCCAATGGACGTCTCCTAGGAGAGATTTTGGAATTAGTAGTGCTAGGACTTTATCCAATTCCTAATACCCCGTGAGATAAAGTCTATTTCATAAATTTGTAGCTTGGCTTACCTCGATTATGTTATACCTATGAGATAGAGCAGAACTGATCTTAGCGTCTGTTTCGTAAGGTGCTTTCCCCCGTGGGTTTTTCTCTTCTGATTTCTTAGTCATGTCTGGATAGAGGTTAAGCGTATAACAAGGTTTAGGCGGTATAGACTGCAGGTTTATATAGGAATATACCAGAAGATATAATATAAATATACTTATGTATAGAAAAAACTAAATATACCTTTTATTTATAGCTGCTGCTATAAAAAGCTAACGTACATGATAAGCATATGTCCCAAACAAGCATGTGTCCCAAAATTATTAACCTTCAAAATAGAAACCACCAGAAAAACACAACAAACAATCTAATCAATTAAAACTAATCGCTGTACTCTTCTTCAGATATTGCCACAACTATCTGACATGTTCTTGCGTTATGCCCGCTCTTTCCGCATCCTCCACAGCGCCTTTCCCTCGGTCGCGCTGACCCTCCTTGACCACCACTTCTCGACGATTCGCCCTCTACCTGCCCATCTACATTCATCTGATCAATTACTTGCCTTCCGTCCCCTACTGTCATCACCCCTCCTTTCTGTAGTCTCGTCCGCTTTGCCCTCCGCCGCCGGCTCAGTGTCTCATTTGCCTGTCGAAGGTCGCGGACCTCAGCCCTTAATAAGGCATTCTCATGCATTATTGCCTTTGTTCCCTTAGAAAGAGACTTTAATGCCTCCAGAATTGACTCTGGCGAGCTACTTTTATGCCTTCTGATTCGTCTATCAAGGTATTCAGATTGAGATTGAGCCTTAAGCATTGTCTTTGGCGTCTTTGAAACCCAAGGGGTAGAGGGGGCGACCTCCTCCTCAACCGGTGTTGGAGTCTGTAGCTGCATATCAAGCTTTGAGACCACACTTTCCGCATCAAGAGGAACAAGTCCGGCCCCTCTAAAGGCTGCCTTGATGTTTTTTTCTGCCGTAGTGGCCTGAAAAGCGGCGTAAAAGGCGGGAAAGAACTCGGTCTTGGATACGTGGGTTATGGAGCATCGGATCAGATGCTCTATTTCTCAGCCATATGCCTTCTTAAGCAGGCTAAAGTACCCGACGTCAAGGGGCTGAAGCAGATGAGACGAATGAGGCGGCATACACAGTGTGATGATATTGTTGTCCTGACAATATCTCTCAAAGTCGACAGAGTAGTGACTTTCGTGCCCATCGAGGATTAGAAGACGATAGGGACCAGTAGATCGATTGGTTGTACACCGGTCAAAGTGCTTTAGCCACTCAAGACCTATCTCGTTATCGGTCCAGCCATTTGGAGATATTGCAATGGCCCAATCGTCCGGGAGGTTGCTATCTTGGTACCAGTTGGCGAGGTGATATTGGCCCGCACCAATGATGAATGGCGGGACCGCTCGGCCTTCCACATTGATCGCCTGGATGACAGTAATCCATTCCCGGTTTCCAGGCTGCACTGATTTCGGTCTTGCACGCCTTTCTGAGCCTGTGACGACCATTCCGCTTGAAATCACGCCCATTAGAAAGCCAACCTCATCAAAGTTATAGATATCAGCCAAGGTGATACCATATTTCGCGATTGTGTTCTCTACAAGCCTGAACCAATTGCGGATGACAGTTAGATCTTCGCATTTGGCTCTCTGGTAGTCGTATTTACGAAAATAACGCGTCTTGAGCTCTTTGTGTCGCTTGACAAAGTTGGAAGCCCAGCGCTTGCCGACGGGTGGCGCGTCGCGGTCAGCAAGCAGTCGGTTAGCCATTTCTTCCACACCACGCAGTCGCGGGGGAAATCCTCGCGTATCTAGGTCGAGAATGAACTGAACTATGATCTATTCCTCTAGATCAGATAGTTTGCGTGATTTAGGTATCCAATCGCATCGAGATTGCATGCCTTTCTGGCGGCGACCTAGCTTTTTAGGGCAGACTTTATAAATTAATGCAGCACGTCGGATGCGTAATTTTAGGTCATTCTGAAGGGCTTGGAGGGCAAGAAGGATACTAGCTTCATCGTTAAATTGAGACATGTTTAGTTGTTGAGAATTAGTTGATCAAATGGAAATGCTATAGGTTGAGGGATTTTTGGGACACATGCCAGAGATATTTTATTTAGAATTTTAGCTATTTGTTGGATAGCGTACGGCATATTCGATCAGAACGATATGAAACAACACGATGTGGAGCCAAAAGTGATGATGTTCTTGCTTCATCCTCCTCCCGGCCCCCTCTTTTCTCAAGAGGGGGTTTTCTAGTCATCTGACTAAGGCTAGGATATCTGTGTACTAGGGGTTTATGCAAATTCGGGGCAGATGCCGCCACATGAGGGGTCGATCCAACACATTTTATAGTATTGGGTTTTATTACAGTATTCTCAAAGCATTTCATGGAATTATTCCTGTTAAATCGTGGGCGTGTGATTATTGTTGAACCGAAGCGGTCCTGTTCATACAAGAATGTGCAGGGCATTCCGCAATGCGTTTTGACCAGATGAGCCTCGGAACCAGTTGAAGGAGTGTCACGTGAACAGACACATCTCAAATAGGAATAGCGCATAGCATCAGCCCAAAAGAGGGGCAAGAGTCAGTTAGAGAAAAATAAATCAAGCAATTCACTCAAGATCGGGTTCAACAATTAAGAGTCTCAGAGCTGCGCTTCTTCAAGGCAGCTGTAACTACCAAAAACGAACGTCAAATCGATAAAACCAACCTCGATACCTATATCCGAACCGCGACAATATGTCCTCTATCGCGAACACGAAGTCCTACCTCTTGAACGGACCAAACGACTGGGATTCCTTCGAACAATCCTATATCATGAAGATAACTGCGGAACGAGTATATAAGCTAGGTCGACTCGATGACCTAAGCCAATTCAGCGCCCTTCGTGAGAAGGAACCAAGGAGACCCGAAATAGGCGACTATATGGCGAAAGTAGGCGTCGACACTGGGACACGCAATGCGAGGGTCGTTCGAGGCGAACGCCCTGCGACCTCATTCATCGAAATGGTCCCAGAGGACCAAGAGGCGTATAAGGCAGAGCTGGCTATCTACCGGAGCGATCTCGAGCGATACAATAAACAAGCGGACAGCATCCGTAACGTGCTCAACTGGATGATCGAGAAGGTCAATCCACACTATGTCGAGACATGCTCACCGGCTATGAATGATTCAGCCGAGTATGACAATATTGCGAGCTTCTTTCTCA
This sequence comes from Fusarium phalaenopsidis, assembly GCF_050370095.1. NCBI lineage: Eukaryota > Fungi > Ascomycota > Sordariomycetes > Hypocreales > Nectriaceae > Fusarium > Fusarium phalaenopsidis. The sequence continues at coordinate 28,138 of NW_028145392.1, forward strand.
ACCTGAAAGTGGCTTGTGGCATTAACGACAGCCTGAGAAGGAAACAAGCTCGGAAAGGGTATTTCGAGGTGCTAAAGGCAGCCTCGAACAGCAAAACGAACTGGGAAGAATAGATCACCAACTGGGAAAAGTCGATACGAGTTGCAAAGCTCAGACAAGTAGCTGAAGCACAACACCCCAACACCTGGTTTGATGACCTAAAAGAAGCTCTGGAACATCGGTTCAAGATCTTCCTCCGGATTGAGCAAGGTCAAAACAAAGAGAAGATCGAGAATGGAACCTACTTGCCGTTGACCTTCTCTGCACAATTCCGGCAAGAGATTCAAGATGGGAAGAGGAAGGGCGATAGGGCTACGACTGATCGAGTGGCAAAAGGGAGCTTTGGACCGACATTTCGAGCCTCGCCCTCTCAGGACACAAAGCGAAGCCGCTCCTCTACGCGTGAGTTAAGAGAAGACTCCGCAAAGCGTCCTCGTCAGTCTCTAGAAACACCAGAGCAATGCATACTATGTGAGAAACGACACAGATACCCAAATTCCTCGTCATGCTGGGTAGCATTCCCAGAGAAAGCCCCAAAGAAGTACCACGTATCACAGAGACAGCTAGACCTTTGGGAGCAACGTCTTGAGCAGAATAAGGAGGTTCGAGAACTCTATGAGAGGCTCCAAAATGAGAGCAAGGACTCATCAGAGAAGTCGAACTGACTATCCGGCCTGGGACGCTCTATCTCGAAGGAAGCAGCTGCCTTCTTGGCATCGAGCGGCGAATACCTATTACGCAACTCGTCAATCCTGGACTCAGGGACGACTATCCATATCTTCAACGAAGCCAAGAGATTTACTTCATTGAAGAGCGCCCAATACGGAGACGGCGTATTTGCCGGATCGAAGTGGCTGCCGATCTATGGATATGGAAATGTGGACATCCAAGTGCAGAACTTACAGAACGAGCCGCGAATCCTCAATCTGCAGCGCGTTGCGTACTGTCCAGAAATAGGAACAAACCTTGTATCTCTACGTCAACTACGCCAACTTGGATACTGGTGGGACCAACGGAACAACGAGGATATCATCAGACACCTCAATGGTCAGGCCCTATGCAAGCTACGGCAGGAACACGACCAGTATGTACTAGAATACATCCCCGAAACGACAAAACGAGCCGCGTTTCCTGCAAGGCAATTGCGTTATAACTCTTGGACCGCAAGAAAGCCTAACCGAGCTCGAGCGATGGTCTGGCATCGCCGCTTAGGACATCCAGGACCAAGAAGCCTAGAACACCTAATGAACCACACGTTTGGAGTCAAGATTAAGGGACTAGTCACTGTCGAATGTGACGTTTGCGGACTAGCAAAGATGAAACGTCAAGAGCACCGCGAACCGAGGGAACGAGCCTCGAAACCTAGTGAAAGAGTCTCGCTAGACTTCCACGACTATCCAGAAGGGATAAATGACTATACATCTTGCGGAATTCTCACAGACCGAGAGTCAGGTCTCTGCTGGGACTACTACTTCGTCAACCGTCAAGAAGAGAGCCTACTTGCGATGCTGAAGCACTTCACACAAATGCTCGACACGATGTACGACATCAAACTCCGAGTCATTGAAACGGACAACGAGCTGCAAAAGGCCAAGTTGATCCGCGGATGGCTTACCGAAAAGGGAATCAGGGTAGATGAGAGTGCACCTCGCACCCAGCAGCAGAACGGCTCTGGAGAGCGTTCTGGGGGGTTGGTGAAAGAGAAAGTGAGACTGCTAATTATCGATAGTAACCTCCCCGCAGAACTTTGGCCAGAGATGATGAGAACGGCCGTATACCTACTCAACCGAACCCCAAAACAAGGCCTACACTGGAAAACGCCATATGAGAGCTTCTTTTCAGGCATTCCACATGCGCAAGAGCAAAACCAGCCTCGAATTGGGCACATAAGAACAATTGGCTCCAAAGCTTTTGCTCTTACGGATTCAGCACAGCGAAAAGACAAGAGGCTTCTTTCAAGAACGAATCCAAAGGCTTGGATAGGTTTCCTAGTTGGATATAACTCCCAGAACATTTTTCGAGTGTGGAATCCAGTGACCAACAAGATCTACATCACGAGAGATGTTATATTTAACGAACAAGAGTTCTTCAACGCTAATGAAGTGCAGATGAGAGATACCATTGGGGAACAGACCTTAGAAGAGATTCAGCAGCGACTGCAGGCTCTTCTAAGTACCCAACAGGTCGATCAGGTCATGGACCCTGTGCAAAGCCCTGACGAACAGGAAATGCCAGATTCGAGCCTCGAAAGTCTTATTGAAGACTTGCCAAATGCTGAGACAGAGTCAACAGAAGACACACAAGTCAATGACTCAAAATACACTCAAGCAAGATTTGAGATCCTCCCAACGCCACCAGAAAGCCCTTTCTCAAGCTTTCTTGCACAGATAGGATCACAGACAAGCCAAAGTCAGGATGAAGTAAGAAGATCAAAGGAAGATCTACTTATCCTGAACCAAGCATTTTATGCAGGGACAATGGCAGTGCCTATAGCAAGAAAGGAGAATGAGCTGGTTTCAAAGGCAACGAGGAGTAGATGCATCAGAGGCAAGCTCAAGCCCAAGTGTGAGACGCAAATGACTCAAACGCACCTCAAACCCGATAGACAAGCATACCATAGGAAGAATCTGCCTCCGGCTCCAAGTTCCCATGGTAGTCTAATCGGACACAGGTTTGAGGCAGAGTTCAAACAAGCGCAGAGAGATCACTTGGAGAGCCACCGCCAGATGTCATCCTGGACAGAGATTGCGAGGTGCGATCCACGGATACGCAACTCGCAAATACTGGACTGTATGTGGGTATTCACCTACAAGTTCGACAAGCATGGGTACCTGCAGAAGTGCAAGGCGAGACTCGTTGTTCGGGGAGACCAGCAACAGAAGTCAAGCGCTGAGGACACTTACGCTGCAACCCTCGCTGGAAAGTCATTCCGAACAATGCTGGCGATTGCAGCGAGATTCGATCTCGAATTGCTACAGTATGACGCCGTGAACGCATTTGTGAATGCAAAACTGCAGAGCAACGTGTTTATGAAACTGCCTCCTGGGTTTAGGGGAGGCCACAAGGAAGAGCGAGTGTTGCTTTTGCACAAAGCACTGTATGGACTACGAGTCGCACCGCTTTTATGGCAAACGGAACTCGGAAGCACACTTCGAAGCTCGGGTTGCAGAGAAGTACCAGACGAGCCATGCTGCTATCAGAAAGACGGAGTCTTCATATTCTTCTACGTAGACGATATAGTCGTCGCGTTTAAGAAAGGAGATAGGGACACTGCATCCCAAGTCATTGAGTCTCTAAAGGGGAAGTATAAATTGACTGGAGGGCACGAGCTGCAATGGTTCCTTGGAATGGAGATCATCCGGGATCGCACCTCAAGACGGATCTGGGTTACGCAAATCATGTATCTGGAGAAGATATATGAGCTACGAACTGCGGATGCCCCAAATGGCTCTCCAATGATGAAGGAGGAGCTCGTTCCAAACGAAGGAGAAGCGATAAGACGCATAATCAATTGGTACAAAAGAGTTATCGGCTCGATACTCTACGCAAGCGTTATCAGCAGACCGGACGTCGCTTTTGCTATTTCCCGACTAGCCCGATTCATGAACAATCCAGGGAAAAGCATGTCCAAGCAGCCAATCGAGTCTTATGTTATCTTTACGCAACGCGTTTCTACGCTCTGCAGTTCGGACCTGGAGAAGGCTTTGTGGTCCATAGCGACGCATCGTTCGCAGATAACACAATTGACCGGAAGAGCTCACAAGGTTTCGCAATGATGCTCTTTGGAAGCCTAATCGGATGGCGAGCCAATAAGCAAGACACGGTCACGACCTCCACAACAGAGGCAGAACTACTTGGACTATCTCAAGCAGCAAAAGAAGGGTTGTTTCAACAAAGGCTACTTCGAAGCCTAGAACTCGAGCTGCAAAACACTGATCTGCACCTCGTTTCTGACAATGAACAAACGATCCGACTATTAAAAAGTCCTCTCGGAAGGCTAAAGACGAAATTGAAGCATGTGGACGTACACAACCATTGGTTACGAGAGCACATTCAGAACAAAGCAATCTTCCTTAGCTACAAAGAAAGCGCAAAGTTAATTGCAGATGGTCTAACAAAGGCCTTGCAAGGCGGCAGACAAAGGGAGAGCTGCAAGCAGTATGGACTCATCGATATTCGAGAACGCATTACGAAACGTCGCAACAAGATGCTCAAGGAGCGAACGTTTGAGGAAATCATGGACGAGCTGCAATTGTGATGAACGAGGCTCGTATCAACACTTTGAAGCTCGAAGGTCACAAAGTCACAGCAAGATAAGAAGACAGAAAGGCGGCGGCAAGCACAATTATAATTCACCATGTGCCCGAAGGCCTACCGACAATGACTCAAAGCACAACAACCGAACGAGACTCAAAACAGGGAAACCATCCTCATCTAAGCCAGACGAGGGTCACCAGACAACGGAAAGCATCCATCTGACACACCCTTCAACACCACCTTGACCGCAATGCGGCGCTTGTTCTTCTCCTGCAAAATGAAAGTTAGCAATGAGGCTCAAACGATCGAAACGAACTTTGGATTGCACTCACGGTCGCGTTGACGCGGGAAGGATCCTGTTGGACATAGTCCAAGAAAAACAACGCCACAGGGAGAGCAGCAGTAGGACTATGAGATTCAAATCAGCAAAACGAGCTGCGAGATCGATATGAGAGCGGACTTACATCTGACGGCATGAGCCGCCGGGGTCACAACGCTCACAACGGCGAACGCCAGGCTTAGCCCAACACTCACCGGTGCTCTGACCAGCGAGGGCACTGTTGAGGCAGGGCAGGCAAGGGACAAGGCGCTTCTCATCTTGACTATGCAAAGGTCAGAACGAGCGTCAAAACACAAGAACAAAGTGCTACTCACAGAACTGAAGCGGAGAGGGTCGCAATCTCAACCTGCAGGGCACGCTCAGCGCGCCGAGCACCAGCTACACCAGCCTGCGTTTGGCGACGAGCACGAGCCCGCGTCAGGCGAAGGCGAGGGGTGGCCTGTCGCGAAGGCGGACGAGGGGGACTGGGCTCCCGAGACGGAGAACGAGGAGTATCGTTGCTACGATCAAATTAGCACTGCGTTCCACGAATTCGAAGCTCGAAATGACTGACGGAGTCTCCGGGAGCGGGGGAGAGAGTGAAGAAGAAAAAGTATCATCATCTCTGCCCTTCAGTCAGCCAACCCATAACCTCAAGGGGTGAAACAACTTACGCCTCAGACATCTGGACGGCAGCGGCGGAGCGCGAGAAGTCAAGAGAAGTTTGTCTGTATGCAACGATCAGCAAAGGCAACTCGAAAAGGCCAAAAGCAAGCTCGAAGAAGAGAGGCACAAGGCGATCGAAAACCACGTACCGAATGATCGTGATGGTGTTGAAAGGGAAGAAAAGAAAGAAAGGAAGCTCAAGGCGAGAGGCAATTTATATCTACGAGCCTCAAATGTGAATCACAAACGGCAAAACAGTGAATCACCTATTGTTCACGATTCATAATCGCCAAAAGAAGAAAAACAGCTTCTATTCGTCCGAACAAATCTTCCTCTTTCTATTCACAACTGCAAACAATACAACACGGCACACTGGGTGCAAATGCCCTACGATCCAAAAGGGGAACTTTACAAAGAAAAGGACTCAAATGATGCAGAATATGTTACAAAGGATGAGAGCTATTATTCAGAGTGTCAAAAGCTTTCCACTCTGGGGGGGTGTGTTGAACCGAAGCGGTCCTGTTCATACAAGAATGTGCAGGGCATTCCGCAATGCGTTTTGACCAGATGAGCCTCGGAACCAGTTGAAGGAGTGTCACGTGAACAGACACATCTCAAATAGGAATAGCGCATAGCATCAGCCCAAAAGAGGGGCAAGAGTCAGTTAGAGAAAAATAAATCAAGCAATTCACTCAAGATCGGGTTCAACAATTATTATGTACATCCGGCGAAACGCACCTTGACTCTTCCCCCTTCCTGGGAGCAGGACAACGCTGTTTTCTTACTTGACCCTGTTCCTAGTAATAGACCAATACTGTTTCCCGACTTCACCTTGTTCCCAGGAATAGACCAATACTGTTTCCTAACTCATAATGCTCCTAGGAGCGGGGTAATCCTGCTTTCTTGTTTGTTTGTTTCTTTGTTTTATTCATAGGCTGTCCCAGCCGCCCTAGTGGCAGCTATGCAGCGTACAGACTACAATACAGGTGCTCCCACTTGCTTCAGCAGGAAGCTACTTCTGTCAGGACTCTCCTGTCTGCTCAACCGGCTTCACATCGTGCTTGACCCGACTGTCACCAACGTTGACGGTCGCTTACCTTGGGGTTCTGGCCTCGTTCGATTCCTCCGGTTATTTCCAGAGCTTTCCCAGTTTTCTCTCGATTTCGAATACCATGATGAGCAGAATCGCTTCTCAGGGGTCGCTGCGATGCTGCACATACCAAAACTGGAGGTGCTGGTACTCTCGATGATAGACTGCCGCGGAGAGGAGCTCACGGATCTTATCCTCTACCATAGACGGACGATTCATGAAATCAGACTAAACAACATCAACCTCACGGATGGACCGAAATCTTGGCCGTCGCTCGTCAATGATATCCGTGACCATCTTAGTATAAGCTACTTCTCCATGGACAGTTGTACGGCGGGATATACAGATATGCATGAAGAACGAGTAGAGGCAAGGAGCACGCAGGGCCCGACAGAGATGCATAGCGAAGCACAATTGGACGTGCTTCCTGCACAACTTTCCCAGAAACATCCTTGTTTCACTACTCAGCCACAGCGATATGCATATTTCTGAGTTACTTAGCTAATAGCATAACTTTGTCCCGCACCGCGCCGCGCCACACAGTACCAGTTTCGCACACCCTCCCTGGTCTTACTAAAACACGGCGCAGGTGGTAATTTACTCTTGTTTGTGTAGACGTTCCCTCCCTCCCCTCACCCCTAGGAGGTGGAGGGGGGAGGTTAAGGTATAAGCATGTATTCCCAAGAAGTACCTGCCTTAGACGCTATTACACGGTTGCGCAATAGGAAATAATTAACGCAAGTAAACCAAGCCAGGCAGCGCTAGCCACTCACCAGACCTCTGCGTAAGCCCAAAGCGAGCTAGCTACCGCCTACTAATTATTACTTAATAGGCCTTTCCTTAGTCTTACTTACTAACTTAGACTATATTAATACTATAGGCCTTTTAATTAAATAATCCCTGCTCTTCTCTAGTAATATATAATATAGGTTTAATATAAGTAACGTATATAATAAGCATGCGACGCATCCAAGTATGCGACGCACTTATACTATACACTAAATCTTAACATTCTTAAGCTTAATAAAAGCCGCAATAAAATAGCTATAGGCTTAAAAAAGTGTTTTAATAAACTTAACTCTTAAATAAACTATAGATAATTTTTTAAAATTTCTAAAAAAGTCTCTTAATAGAAAAAAAAGCTACTTATATAGTGCGAATAATTCTTTTTCTAAACTACCTTATAAGGAATTTTTTTAAAAAGTTTTAAAAAATTATAATAGGTTTTTTATAGCTTAATTAGTCTAACTCTAAGTTATTAGCTAGTTAAATCTTAAGCTAAATTTCTTAGAATTTTTAAGGCTATTTTAAAATTTGGTATAAATCCCACTATAGGGTAAAATGCGTCGTATACTTGGATGCGTCGCATGCTTATTATGTATATTAATCTATTTTATATTATTAATAATATCTTAGTAATCTTTTATTATTTCTTTACTTAGCTAGGGTAATAATATAAATAATTTATTTATTAAAATTAAAATTTTCTTTATTTAATACTTATCTCTTGTTACGGCTTGGTTACCCGTAACGGCGCTGTAAGCCTCTATATAGGCAGCTGAAGCACCACTATGATTGCTACAATAGCGATTATAGCCCAATCTTTTGCCCTGTGGCGTGACGGCTAAGGTGCACCGTTACTGTCAAATGTAACGATGTATTATCTTGTTGTTCTCTGTGTGTTTCTCGGCGAAGCCTCGCAAAGGGGAAGGCGCATTTCTGCGACTTCCCAATTGAGCCTAGTGTCATCACATGACACCCTTCAAGGCATGTTGCAGGCTGTCACATTTGACAGCTACAATAGCGATTATAGCCCAATCTTTTGCCCTGTGGCGTGACGGCTAAGGTGCACCGTTACAAACCAATACAAGCAACGAGACTACCAACCAGAAGCTGGCCTTCTACCCTATACTTTTATTTATCTTATGACCCACTTTTATTAGCCTATGATTCCTTATCTAGCCAATCAGCTCTTTATAAGGACTGAATCTGCTGCCTATTCTCCTCCTATTTTAATTACCTACCCTACACCTTATTCAGACCTTATAGTCTATATTTTTCAGTTTTTTACAGCTTATAATAAAAGCATTAATATTATAAGCTATAATTCCTAAGGTAGAGCTACTCTTCTTAAAAGGGGTAATATAATACTACTGTAACTGTCAAATGTGACAGCCTGCAACATGCCTTGAAGGGTGTCATGTGATGACACTAGGCTCAATTGGGAAGTCGCAGAAATGCGCCTTCCCCTTTGCGAGGCTTCGCCGAGAAACACACAGAGAACAACAAGATAATACATCGTTACATTTGACAGTAACGGTGCACCTTAGCCGTCACGCCACAGGGCAAAAGATTGGGCTATTGTTACATGCCACAGTCACATAGGTCCCCCACGTGACGAATCTAGCTCTATAATGGCCAGATCCAGCAGCTTTTAGATAGAATCAACTTAGTTTTAGATTACCTCTTATGTGCCTTCTTTGCATTGCGACTTATGTTTGTTTTGACCTTCTAGCTGCTAGAAACAGCTCTCATCTCACCGCTTTTAGTAATACTTAGGCCTCTTACTCCCCTAAGAGGACTATAACAGCTATAATCGCTATTGTAGCAATCATAGTGGTGCTTCAGCTGCCTATATAGAGGCTTACAGCGCCGTTACGGGTAACCAAGCCGTAACACATTAGATTTATTAGAGAAATAAAATATGCTAATTATAGCGAGGTTAAATGCTTTATAACTTTTTTTAGGGGATTTTCAAAATAGGGATCTTATATACTTCTTAGTGAGGTAAATATAATATAAAATAATAAGGGCAATTAATTAATAATAATAAAAATTTGGTCAGAGAAAGAGCCTAAAAGCTGCTCCTTTCTCGTTGACCATGACGACGGTGATGATAATGCTAATAGCCGAAGGCAACTGGTCTCTGACCTTTTTCTACGTACAGGAAATTGCCCAATGGCCCAAAATGGCTTAGCACCTTTTTCCCCCAACTCAGTATACCAAATACAGAAGACGGGCGGGCCTTTGTGCACATAGAGTAATTGTGCTCCAGCGTAGTTACGCAAGACCTCCCACCCAGGATGTCTACTCCGTACTATCCCTTCAATTGTGCGAAGCCTCCCTAATGTAACTTGGCCCAGTGTTACTGCGCTAGCAGGAACCTAGTTTTATCGCCGCGATAACGTCTTATCTGTTATAATCTTACGCGTAGTCGACTCAAGGTGTCGTTGAAAATCAGTGCTGATACAGGTATAGGCTAGAGAGCTAGTTCTTATTGGGTTAGATCCTTACCAGTGACCACTTGGGGGATAGGTCTCTTGGGCGCTTACCGAAGCACTCGAACGTGAGAGTCCTCACAGCATCGGATACCTCCGTCAAAGCACTCCGCACACAAGCAGAAATCCCCACTGTCACACACGCTGCAAAGAGTAGCTACAACCTTCCCACATGCTCAGCGTTCAGTTCAATTTCCATTTCGATTAATTGATTTTCTCCTATACGGTTGTAGTCGTCTAACGGGTTCCGATGAAGAGCCGAGTTATTTCGGATCAATGCTGATCCGTAGTGCCCCACTTCGCCCAAGGTCATTTCTCGCTGCTGAGTTTTGAAGCGAAGGGATGTAACTGGAATAACAAATTCGTTGTTTTGTTTGGAAGCCTGCCTGACAATTTCACCCTCCAGGTGGATAGACTCCTCTGATTCCTTAATCCAGATGGATAAGGGGAAGAAATACTGGGAAGGAATTGACCCCAATGTCAATGGTATGCTGGGCGGTGTCCTGGCTGTTATGCCATCCGTGTCCCGTATCGACCTACAGGGTTCGCGAACGTTTCTAGCAAGACTAGGCATCGGCATCAAAAGTGGCCGAAAGACGGTCCCCAGAGCTTTAGAAGGGGGAGCAGGGTGAGTAATCTTCCGCTCGGCTTTTCACTGGGGGAAATGTTGCAACGAAGGGCAAACCTAAGCAAAGGCTAATGCATGGCGAGCGTGATAGGATTGGCAGGATCACCGAAGGGCTTCTTCTCCAAGTGGCGGACCGAGTAGATGTTATTGAGCCAGTGGTCAAATTTACAGCCGCGCTTTGCGGTAAGCCTGGAGTAGGAGACATCTTCAACGTTGGCCTAGAAGGGTGGCAGCCCTCCCAAGGGGTTATGTACGACTTGATCTGGACACAATGGTGTGTCGGGCATCTAGACGACAGGGCATTGGTGCAGTATCTTGAGAAATGCAAGACTGTTCTTAACCCAGATGGGGGAGTCATTGTCATCAAGGAAAACCTGAGCACGTGGGGCGTTGACAAATTTGATGAGCTCGATAGTAGTGTTACAAGGTATTCTACCACGATTGAACAACGCTCTGAGCAGCCTTCATAGGGCTAACTATGTGATAGGGAGGATGACAAGTTCCGATATCTTTTCAAGCAAGCTGGTCTACAGCTTATTAAGACAGATATCCAGCGGGGCTTTCCTGTCGTGGGGAATCGGCAACTATTACCTCTGAGGATGTATGCTTTGAAGCCAGAGCCGGGTCCCACAACTTAGTATTGTGTCACATTCTACGGGGTATTCTGACTGTGCACTTAAGTTGTTGATTTCCAAGTAAATGAAAGACTGGATTTGATCTGTATATCCCTCCTTGAAAGAGTTGTATGTGTCAGCTGTGACGGGGCTATCCTCACTATCTATTTCATTCAAATTTGATCATCTTGGTCAGACAGTCCGTGTGTCAGGGCGGCCCTAGGAGATACGATGTGACATATTATTTTTCTATGATCCCATCCTAGGTCGTTAGCCTCATTCATGAAGCTCCTCTTCGTGCAGTGATGAAAAGGCTAGCATGCTGCACTCATTCCTTTCCGCGGGCACAAGAATCATTGATATCTGGCCACACAACCTTGCCTTTGCATCTGAATCGATGAAAGGATGAAGGAGCCACAGCAATACCTATCGCATAGGGAAACGCGCATGGAGTTGTGGTTATACTACTTGTCGAGAACGGAATACTTCGAGGGGAATATCTGTACAAGCCCCCGTGCAGTTGAAACAACCTAGCAAGGCTTTGAAAGGACTTATGAAGAGAATATTGAGAGCATTACTAAGATAATTAATACATAGGTGAAAGACAGGCACGCATTGCACGGTAGTTACTCGTCAATCAGGTTCGTATCAAGTATCGCATGGTGCCTTATGTCAAGGGCAAGGACCACAACCATCGTGAATAGCCTCACGGTCAACATGAACGCTACACCATAACTAGCATCAGGCAATAGCCTGCTGCCTATGATATCGGTAGACTGAACACAGATCTAAGAGGCTGATTTTCGCCACTCCTTTAGATAGAAAATCAAGCGGTCATTTGATCCTCGATTCCTCATGGCCCATCAGTGCCTGCGAGACCTTAAACTCGTCATATTCGACGCTCCTCAGCTGAAGGGAAAGGCCGCGAGTGTCTCACCTTCCAAGAGGATAGGATTGCCCTTTTTTGCGGCGCCATTGTTTTAGACCGGCGTTGCTCGGTTTGTGGGCTTCGAGTCCACAGATTACCTTCAATCTAAAACTTGTGCGTTCAGGGCTTGGGGGGGCATTGGATGATGTTGGGGGTAACAAAAAAGCGGGGCTGACGGCTCGGAGCTTACCATCCTCACCTGACATCCAGGGGGGGGACCGGCTAATATTCGCAGAATTAGCACGATTAGAAGTGCGCTGAACTAAACTGCGAGAATTTTAGTCTTACAATTTTATGACCTGTTGGAAAGTTCCCGCGGAACATCAAACATCCATCATGGCCAAGTTCCAGTCTACACCAAGTCTACCAGAGATGGAAGAGAGGCTGGGATTCACAGCAAACTCGATGACTCCACCTGACCCAGCTACAAAACGCTTCTACTGTGACCTCAAGCCCGTCCCTGATAACACAAAGCAATTATTCTGAGAATACGAGGAGCTGAACAAGACCAACCAAACACACCGTCGAATGGCCAAGACTTCTCTCGTTCTTCCGAAAATGGGGGAAAGCTTGGTGAGACCCCGTTCCGCTAGGGCCTACTAAACTAAGCTAACCATTGTTAGGTCATTGAGGATGATGGGAACAGGGCCGTCATCAAGCGGACAGACCGCGTAGGTTTCTACAGATATTCCATCGACATCAGCTACAACGGTGGATTTTTCCTGCCGCTTCCTTTCACAGAAACTGAAGCAACATGGGCCATATCAGCTGCCAAGGTATACCTCCGGAAGATGACTTTTGTGGGAGTTGGTTTAATATCAATAGTTCCCGGCAATCGAGACGCCCCACGATGACTCCCCATTTCTCAAGTTACCGAGAGAGCTGCGTGAGAAGATCTACGGCTTCGCTCTCCCTCAGAGAGAGTTGGGGATCAAGAACGTCGATGCTTTTGACCACCTCTGCTTTCCCGCGGCTGTAGGAGATCCTAGCGGTTTCTTCTTCCAACTGGGGGAAGAACCAGCTATCCTGAAAGCCAGCAGGCAAATACGCCAAGAAGCTCTACCCTTCGTATATCGCAACATAACCTTTTGTTTGGACGATATGGACGATGTTGTAAAAGTTCTTGTTGCAGCCGGCCATATTGGGCGCAGTAATATTACTTCACTGCAGTTCCCTTGGGAGAGCAAGAACGAGATTGAGTGCAGATTGGAACAATCTCCGCATGCTGATGACAGCGGCCCTATATTGCCATCTCTGCATGCATTGAGATGCGTTCAACTTCTCAAAGAGTGCCCGAGGCTTCAGTTTTTGCGGATCTGCCTAGATCAAGATATATTCCAGAATATGTCGGCGCGCCAATTTATGGCAGACCCTGGCATAGCAGGCCTCTGCACTTTGAAGGGAATCAGGACAGTGGAAGTGGTGGATTACATCTATGAGTCTCTCGAGGAGCACCCCACTGTAAAACAGCTTCACGAACAAATGAAGAAGGCAAATGGGTAGGAAGTGACGGCGTATTAGCGAGATGACTCGATCTACCGATTTTGAATTTTAATAGAGCCCGTTTTTTCTGCGTTGTCAATGGCTTTAAGGCCATTAGGCTCAGTATTTACGATAAGAGATTCCTTTGAAGATATAAGAACATTTCGGAGGAACGCATCGAAGAATATGCGGAGAATAAATTGCTTGAGCCTTCGATGAAGCGCAAATTCATACAGAGCTTGCGATCAATGAAAAATCAAGATTGATCTCCAAACATGCCCTCCCTCTCTATATCGGATACCGAGTCACGGAGTAGGTCGTCGATGGACAAGAAATTCGAGGGACCTTCCTCAGCCAAATGCGACCCTGAACTCGTTTGACTCTTGGGACGCTTGCGGGGATTCTCAGCGCACACGGGGCATTGCTTCAGAAGAAAAATAACATCCGCCCGAAGTATGCCATAGTAAGAACTGGTGATTCCTTTCCAGGTAGCATCCCATCCGGCGTGTCCATTCTTCAAGTGAACAAACTCGACTATGTCCACGATGTCTTCCTCGGTAATAACGTCGCGATCCTTCTTCATATCTGTTGCCACGGCAACAAGGGTTTGTCGAGTCTCATCCCATGCAAAAGTCTTCTGAACATAGTGACGTCGACTAAACTCCTGCTGTGAAGAGGGTCGGATTTCGGGGTTCGTCAACCATGCTAGGATGTTGCATCGTTCGGACTGTGACACGCGGCGACTGTTTGGATGGTCGTGTAGGTATAGGCGAAATTTGTTCCTCGTCTCGCTGGAGAATAAACCGCTCCCATGCTGTGTCTCTTGAGCCATGTTTTGCTGAATTCAGTTTCCGAACTTCACTCGATTTCCAGCGTACGCGCCGGGACGAGGCTAACCTCGACTTCACGCGTACGCCTGTGGTCGAGAACCCCTCTCCTGGGGCTGAGGCTTGTTCGAATGATTTGAACTCGGTGCATTCTATGGAGAAATGAGGATCAATCGGTTGACCGATGGCAGCCATGATGCAGCACACTGAGCTTTGTCTCAGGCCAAAAGCTGACGTTACTTCTGATGTAGGCTTAATCTGGGAGTCTGCTGTTGACCGCTATCAGGCCATCACGGGTGAACAGATTCAACAACTGGCACGAGCCAAGAGTGTGGCACAAATTTTGGAAGACATCGACGACAACGAAGCGAGGTTTAAAATCCACCGCCATGATGGCACAGGTTTAGGACGCTCGTGAGCCAGAGCCTATCACCCATCCAGTTTGTCGGTGACATAGTAGCGCAGGCGACTAAAACGGCAAGTCCTTCTCCAATCTATCTCCTTAGCCTATTATTCACCTACGTAATAGATGTACCCTCCGAGTGAAGCTATTTTTGCTGCCGTGCGGTATCTTATCAGCGTATGTCTTACAAAGGGGCGCCCATGGCCGTTCTGACAACTTGTAGGTTTCAAAAAGCGTGTCTGCGGATTATGACAAAGTCGCCGGCTTTTTTGAAGACTTGCGTTCTTATCTCGTCCGGTTGAAGATACTGGAAGGCAACGTTCCACCAATACCTGAGCTAAAGGTGGTACTTGCTGAAGTCTTCACGTCGATTCTCGTTCTTTGCGCAATTTGTACGAAATACATCCGTACAAGTCGGGTTGGTACGTTTATCTTCTTCTGTTTGTCCCAAAGTTGTCAGTCCCTGAATTCCGACCTCTGTTATCTTTATTTGTATCGCTTCGGAGTATAAGGGAAGATAGCCAGCGTTATCTCGAGCTTGACGCTCTTATCGTTGTTTAGCTTGCCATTTGTCACACGTAGCGAGGTGCTCTTTCGGCCTCCCAACCGAGGTCGCAGCAAACTCCTTCTAGCAATAACGGCATCTATACCGCTTGCTTTTCTTGCAGTCAGAGCGTCCAAGGTCAATAAACTATCACCAAACGAAGGCAGCGTCAGTTTTGATGGGCGGCATCTTTTTGACGATACCCTCATAGAGGAGAGAATGGCAGAGATTTTATACAGCCCCGTACTTATACGATATGCCCCACAAAGTACCATTTTAGGAAAGTTATGGGTCATATCGTACGTACGCAGTACACGTACGTACAACTCGGTTGTACATCTTGTACAACATCACTAATCCCGATTCGTAGCACCAGTGCAGACAAGGCCAGAGAACCCATCGAGCCCCTGTGGCATGCGCGCTATGGCGCCCTGAATTGGTGCCTGTCGACCTCTAGGGTACACCCCCGAGCGTCTCCCCTCGACCTCCTCATGAGTCAGGGCGCGTCTGCGCAAACAAGAGGACATTACCACTTTCCTCCCCTGCTGTGTCGTTGCTTCGCAAAAAGAAACAATTCACCAGGTTTGTCGGGTATGAAGAGTTATGCAGTAAGCACTGAATAGTTGAATTAGTTCAGGTGAAGGGGTCAAAAATATTATGGCAGACGGCGGCTGATGTTGGACAATAGCTCGATATTATTGGTCAGAGCAGGCCCACTATAGGTTCTCACCGTCGAGAAATCCCATTTCATGCCAAAAGGTGGGCTGTATGAGACTTAGCTCCAACTCTACAGTAGGGAGAGTTTGACTAATATCCTGTTTTCCAGTGGCTTTTCGGAGACACCAAGGCAACTGGCATATTACCTGCTTCGACCTCGATTGGGCAGTGGCCTAAACCGGGAACGGACCCCGTTTCCGACTAGAATACGTACTTGAGTAGGGCTTGACGCGTGTGATCAATTACATAGCGCGTCTCGCTTATCATGATTGGTCCGTGCTTGTCAAGACGCGGTTTCCACCCCTGTGTATTTCATGGATGCTCATAGACGCGTCCATATGGACCCGCTGTATGCTTTCAATGTTTTCAGCTTCATATGCTCGCAGACATCGTTGCTCCCGTTGTAATCGGTGCTCTTTCCACTCCAGCGTACGATGTGCCACCCTCGGCTTTGAACACCAAGATGCCCACAAGACGTCGCAGCACCTGGGCCAAACCTTTAAAAGGCCGGAAGAAGAAACATCTGAGCGCGGAATTGCTGCTTAGATTCCCTGACGGTCGGTATTTATCAGACTCCGTCGCGAAGGCGTTGTTGCTACCTCGTACTGTCGCTCACACCTTACCAGATATCAAATATTGCATATTCGACTTTCTCAATCGAACCGCGGAACCCAGAATCGTTGCTGTCTACCAGCCCGATAAGATCCGGGACTGCTGCCAGGCTTGCAGAGACCGGGACGGAAGGCGGCGGGACACGAATAAGTCAGAGAAGTGGTCGCCCTGGGCCCTTACGCAAGTGTCGAAGGAGTTCAACAGGCAGTGGCGGCCTTTCTACTTCAGTCGTACGACACACCGCATTTGCCCGCCGCAGATGAAGGATTACATGGCCACGTTTTTCTCTGGGCGAGGGGGGCACATTGTGCCCCGCGAGCGTTGGGGCCCCCCGGTGAACTACGTGTGTGTTTATCTCACTGCCGAGAGTCTTGCCCGGATATCGATGCATGAGTTACACGAGGCCGGAAGAGCATTTAGTCGGTGCAAGTCGGAATTCGGTTCCTGTCTCGGGAAAGATGGATGGGGCAAACGAAAAGAGGACAGGAGGGAGAGAAAGCTCTGGCATTCTGCCTACAGACGACTGAACACACTCTTCTTTGATGGCTCGCTAAAGGAGCTGTTTCCCGGCGCCATGGGGGCCGGCAAGATCGAGGGTTTATTCATGGATCGACACAGGAACCTTCGGCTGCACCCGACACCCGGGTATCTGTCATCGTACCCGGTCCTGGACCCAAATTTCCGCAATGCGCTCTATGACCTGTGGAGCTCTGTGTCCGTTGGATCCATACAGCTACTGGTTCTCCCCCCGCGTGGCGATGGGAAGGGCATTCGACAAGACGAAAACGAGGGCCACTGTAAACTGACCCACCAGTTTTGGAAAAAACCCCCACATAGAAGTCATATCCATTCTGTGTGCTACACCGATTTTGACAAGCCAAACTATCGGAATAGCTCTTCATTCGTCGTGAAACCCCATGAATATGTCTTGCCTGAGGGATATAGCTTGAAGGAAATTGGCATCAACGAAGAAAACATACTCAAGGCGGGGGGTGCAGCCGTATATGTGGAGCTAGTTTCTGCCGAAGCCGAAGAGTTTAATATCCGATGTGAGGGCCCGCTCGACTTCTTTTACGACCAGGCAGACGAGGACTTTACAATGCTCGATGCCGACACCGACACTGCTATGACTGATGCACCGGAAGCTAGTCGGGCTGCCGATAGCGTCGACAACGATGACGACATGGAAATGAGTGACAACGACGAAGAGGACGATAGCGAAAGCGGTGACGACTGCGGCGCTGCGCTGGGCACGCCGCTGGACCACGAAGAACAGGACGGCACGGCTTTGATTCTTCTGCTGGCAGAGGACATGGAGACTCCACTAGCGGAGCTGATGAAAAGGGTGTATGGCGTAACGATGGAGAAGCCTTTGGAAACTCCTTGAGCTCACTGCTTGCGCTCTCTTATGTACTAAATAAAATGTCTTATCTTCTGCATATTGTCCTCCGTACTAACCCTCCAACCTACCACGTGCATGGGCCGGCTATGACTAAATCTATCAGACTGTCATGCAAGCGATGCAGATGCCGAGATCCCACAGATCTGGCCTTCCTCTCCACCAAGGGCGAGCCGCTCTCGCGAGGGATAGGCGGCAGCGGGCCAGGGTGGCGCGTCCTTCGGAACCTAGCGAATGGCAGGCGCGTCACATCGCCCTTAGCAGAGGATCCTTGTCCCGGCTTGTTTTTCCCTAACCTTGAACACTACCAATCTATTCAGTGTAAAAGATTCCAAGGTTGGAAAGGGGAGGGGGATGAGAGAACAACAGCGCTGAGTCAGGATCTTGAAAGTCTAGCGCATCGCACAGTGCGTTTTTAGACCATCATGGCGACCTCGTGGCCGCAAGAGATGTCCTGGCCCGCCAAATTCCGCGAGCATGTCACGCAACTTGGCAAATATCTCAGAGAAGCCTTCCTGTGCATCGAACGCGCGATAAACCAGTCCGTTCCCCAAGGTCTGGTCAAAGTTATGGCTATGGGCGCATTATCCCTCGCCAACAAGATCCACAATATGCCAGACTTCGACACCGTACGTGACGTGGTCCAAATGGCGAGAACCGAGTCGATGATCGCGGCGGAAAGCACGACGCAGGCTCTCAACGACATCAAGACGGAACTCAAACAGGTAGCGAACACGAGCCAACGGGCATTAGAAGGGATACGCGGGGGCTATGAAGCACAGAATGAGACGAAGGCGGCAGCCAGAGAATCGACCGATATTGGCAGAACAGTTATCACGATGGTGAGAGATATCAGGAACGCGGACCAGCATAACCGACCGAGCCCGCTACGGGCTTACGCATCTGTAGCAGCCGGGAATGGGCTAGCCACTAGCATACATAACCCATTGAGCCAGCTCAAGGCGCCGCCCGTACAAGTGCTCCGTGAGATCATCGTGAACATTCGGAACCCACTCACCATAGCTGGCCTACGGGCGATGAACCCCCGTAGCCTGAAAGCACACGTAGACCGTGCTATTGAACAGAGTAGAAACAAGCACATAGAGAACATTAAGACGGTGTCAACTAACCCACTCAAAAACGGTGGCCTTAGCATCAAGTCGGCTACGACCTCCGACATGGAGGTGCTCCGACAGTTCGCTGAGGATTGGGAGCGCAGACTCGGCAATGGAGCCGCAGTGCGCATTCCAACATACGGAGTTCTTGTACGCGGCATCCGTACCAGCTCGATGGATGTGAACCAATGTGAGGACATCAGAGACATCATTCTCCAGGAGAACAGACTGTTCATCCCGAGGGGCCGGGATAAAATACATTGGCTGGCTCACGAGGAAATCTGCGGCAAAGAATACTCGGGGGGCTGACTAATGATAGGCCGCCCCTCTCTTCACCAGAGAGGGGGTGACGAAGGCTATAACCGCGTCACTTTTGTAACCACCTTTGAAGCTGTAACTGCATCACATCTTGACGAAATAGAGGCCAAATAGAATAAAAATACTATCAGTGAATATCGATTAATCTGATCAATTGATACTATTAATTTGAACCTTCTTGAAGCTATTCCCACGTTGTTGTGTGTAAGTAAATGTGATCCCTAGCCTCGGGCCCGCGACTGCGGCACGGGAATTGTTACTCCGGCCACCACAATCACCGGCTCGACCCTCTCGTCATCCGAGTAGCTATTACGCACCCGATGATAGCCAAATCCGCCCCAATCTTCACGGCAAGATAGATCCTCTTCTTCATCACTATTCTCATGTGAATAATCCCCACTTCCGGCCGCCAAAGCGGTGCGCGTGAAGCTCTCGATCTGTGTGTTCGTGATGATCTCAATTTCATCGCTATCCGAGTCCTCGTTGCCGGGCAACAGAGGCGTCATGCCTCCTGATGATACCGAGAGCACATCCTCGGGTATATCGTCTTGATGACCTCGCAAGGCTGCAGCCTTGGCAACTTCTGCTAAGTAAGCGGCGGCCTCGGGAATAGCTTCGAGTACGTGAGGACCCCAAATTCGATAGTAGAAGTGCCGGGTTTCCTCGCTGGCTTCGATCCAAAGGCGCCGACGATTCTCTAAGATCGATATTTCCTCCTCAGACTGCAGCTTCTGGCGGTCAGCTTCTTGTGAAGCTATCGCGGCGGCTTCTGCGGCGGCTCTTTCTCTCTTCGCTTTCACAGCCGCACCTCCACGCAGTCGAGGCCTGCCAGCATCACGAAGATCACGAAAGTCGGCTTGCTGCTGGCGCTGTAGCTTCTTTAGGTCTCGCTGCCGCTCTTCTGACTCTCGAGCTTCCACCTTCTTCTTCAATTCACTTATAGTAAAAGCACCATCTTGAACCCCTCGAATTTGACGACGACTTCGTATGCGGCGGGCCTCGAGACGTATTCGTTCTTTCTGTAAAGCGATGATATTCTCATGTGAATACTGCGTGACGATCGCGAGGTCAATACACGCTTCAGCGTGCCGAATCGTCCTACGGGCCGGGCTATTGAGGACCTCGAGATCCTTCTGAATAGTTGCAAATTGCTTCTTTACTTTCCTTGGCGTTACTATCTGCTGTCTTAAAAGTCGTGGGAATAGGGGCTTATCTTGCTCTTCCACGTGATGGCGAAGGGGTTTGAGTATAGCTTCCGGGTTAAAAGGGAAGATTCCTGCCCTCTCAAAGCCAACGTATATATGACATGCTTTAAAAGCTGCGGCATACATACGATTCCACTGATTGAGGAAGTCAAATCGTGATATTTGAGTCCCTCCGCCTGTGATGAAGTCCCTGAGGGCGCTACGCTGCTCATTTTTGAGATGCTGATAGACTCCAACGTCAAGAGGTTGTAGACGATGGCTCATATGACTAGGGAGGCGGAAGGGGATAATATCAAACCTTTCACAATACCAGATAAATTCAGGGATCTCATGAGCAGAAAATGAATCCATCAACAGCAGCCTATAAGTCGTCGGCGCCGGCCGGACTTGGAATCGCGGTTTAAACGCGTATTCCTTATCAAACACTTCCTTCGTGATAGTCGAGGGATAGCCAAACCACTCCTCAATAGAGGAGTTAGCAAAACTCTCGCTGGCTGCAAAGGCATGGCGGTTAAAGTGTTGTAACCACTGCATAGCCCGCTGTGTATTATTAAAGCCCGTATCCGTGAAGGTGAGGACCACACGCTCGTCAATATCAGCACGTGTATACTCCTCGAGGAGGACTTTGGCGGTGAGGATAAGGAAAGAAGGAATAGCCCGGCCGGCGGCGCTGACGGCATCAACAGACGTAAGAGACTCTTTGTTCCCCGGCTGAAAGACAGTAGGTCGCCGATTTCGTTTCTTCCTAGTAGAAAAGAGCTTCAGGCTACCGTTTATCCACCCAATTTGTAAGGGGGTCTCATCAAAATTCCAAAGGTTATACGGCTTGATATCAAAGCGGCGCAAAACAGCGTCTAGCTCGTGGAACCAATCTGCGATATGTTGTATATCCATCTCAGCGCTGCCACGGGTGACTTCTCTGACCGACGGCGACGAAAGTTGAAGCTCCTTATGCCGCTTTTTAAACCTCCTTACCCAAGCTTCTGATACAGGAGGCATAGGACCGTTGAATCGGTGTTGCCGTAGAAAACTCGCGTAGTTGCGAATAGCTTCTCCTGTGACCGCAAATGCGCACCCCTCCACAGACTGAATAAAGGTAACTAAAGCTCTTTCTTCTGGCCCAGTCAGGGCTGCTGGTGTGCCTCGTTGTGAGTTAGAAGGAAGAGGCTGTCCCCTTTTTAATAGATATATGTATTTCTTCGTCAAAGACTCCTTTGCGTGGTGAATTGCAGCTGTTTTCGCGATGCTGTATTGTTGTGGCGAGGGATTCGCCCGAGTTGTCGGTGGCGCGGATGCACCGGATAGATATGCATGCGCCGCACGCGCCGCAGCGGCGCTTTCTTTGGCTGAAAATCGAGGCATAGTGAATGTCAATTGAGAAGAGCTATTATTTCAATTTTGAAGCTATTCGGACTTGAATTCATTGAGAATTGGGATAGTTACAGCTTCAAAGGTGGTTACAAAAGTGACGCGGTTACAGCCTTCGTCACCCCCTCTCTGATGAGGAGAGGGGTTGCGTAAATCGCTTACCTAATCCCCCGAGTAATGGATTGTCGGATGCAACTGCTGTTCCTCTTCGCCTAACTAATGAAGCGGTGGAAAGGGGCAGAATTTATGCCCGACACGTTGTTTGGCACTTGCCTCTTATCCAATGAATAGAGTGTGGGTGTTGTTGATCGGGCTGGCGGACGCGGATGACGAGTCAAAGAGACGAATGAACGCCACTCTTTCCTCTTTCCTCCTACCCATGCGACCCGCTTCTGCCATCGTCACCATCCATGTCAGCATGCATCCCAACACCCCTCGGGGCACCCCCCGGATTTAGCTAGAAGTACAGAGTACTTGAGCTTCTAGCACGCTATTCTTTTTATAGACATGGTCAAGTGGAATTGACCGTGACGAGATTGGCTGTCATAACTCAGCTATCCCTGTTGTGGATAAGAGGGGAGGCATCTTGCGCCAACCAAGGGACCAACCAGAGAGGACGACGTTGCTTTTTGTGATCCAGAAACCGCCAGACGACAAATTCGGATTGCCTCACTTGTCAGGGTTACCGGCAAGGCGAAATAAGGTCGAAGGGCAAAAGGAAGCCTCTCGGGACGGTCAACAGCAGCATCACGAGATCACAGGCGAGATTCTGGTGTGGTGTGTGCAAAGTCGCATTTTGTAACAATAGGAAGTGTTGGTACATT
This sequence comes from Fusarium phalaenopsidis, assembly GCF_050370095.1. NCBI lineage: Eukaryota > Fungi > Ascomycota > Sordariomycetes > Hypocreales > Nectriaceae > Fusarium > Fusarium phalaenopsidis. The sequence goes on from NW_028145392.1 coordinate 50,771, forward strand.
TATCACCATGGAGAAATTGGTGGAAGCCCACGTATCTCCTCTTTGGCGCATTTTAATTGGTCCCACCCCTGCAAATACCCCGGTCACCCATGAGATAGGTAGCTAACAGATGGTGGTTGCTTCCACAAAACCTGTGAGGTGCTCAGACCTCGCCTGTTTAGCGCGGATGAGGATCCAGTATTCTGCTCGGCAATGCAGAGCCAGGTATCTGAGATTATAGCATACATAACGACACATACAACAACACACACAACAACTCATGTGCTATCTCCACAGGCAACCAGGCCAGCAACTGTCACTGCAGCAGTGCCCGCATTACGACCCGACGACCCCCGTGCTATCTACCAACGATACAGAGAAGCACAAGAGGCCTGGTATTCTACATTGGATCGAGGAGCTGTCAAGACCAATCAACAATACTGGAAGGCCAATGGGCTGCCAACACGCTACTCTAAAACAGAGTATAACTGGTGCCTTGGGGCTGAGAACGAGCGTGTTGAATGGAATGTAGGGATAGAGATGGCAAGGCAGCCTTTCTCAGGGCGGCGGGGCATGCGAGATATCTGGGATGCTGCGGAAAGAGATCTCGAATTACAGCAGGAATAGTACGGAGGTAGGAACCCCGCCCCCAACCAACATTTATGAGAGTGACAGAAACTTGTGGTTTCTATATATCGTTAGAAAGAGAAGGAAACGTTAAATCTTCGAGAATAGTTATGGTGACCTAATGGCTTGATTCAACAATGTTGTAGCTGAGTTCACATGGAGGGTAGAGCAGGCTTAATAGTCACTTATACGATAACCGCAGGAATAACAAAAACAACACGATATTGCATTTATTAGCCTATTCTGCTGTATCACTGCGTTAGATGCTGTTTCTGTAGATGCACACATATCCCATGAGTGCCCAAGGACCTCCAAGCCGTACCTTGCCCCACTCTGACCACGTGATAGCCTCAGTACAAGCGGGGTACGAAAAGTTAGCTCAATGAAGCTATCACAGCCAAAATCACATACAAATTATTTTGAACTGAACAATGGCCACTCTCTTAATTCCACAAGAGGCACAAGCCCTCAATGCCTATGATGACAAGAGCTTTATCAAGGAACATCATAGCCATCAAATGCACCCTAATGACCCGACCTGGGTGGCTGTTTTTCCGGCGGAAAAGGCCCGCGGCACCAACTTTGAACCCTTCCACGTAGAGACACGCAACTTCCACATCAACACACCGCCGCCATCGCCGCTGCAGCTATTCCAGCTTTTCCTTCCTATTTCCCTCGTTGAGAGATGGGTCCAATACACTCAAAGCTGGCTCTCGTGGCTCAAGGAAAATAACGTTGTCGATAGCTGGAATCACCCGATGACGAAGAATGCAAGGCTGCGAGCTTAGCAAGGGACCTCTGTTGCAGAAGTATATGTATGGCTTGGAGTGCTAATTTATATGGGTATACATAAGGAAAGGGCCATTAAGAGCCACTGGAGTACTCCAAAGCCGGGGGAACAGCGCCCTTTACACTCCATCATCAAGTTCACGCCCTATTGGAAGTTTCAGATCCTTCACCGCCACCTTCGCCCTTTTGACTACGCCAAGGTCGACGAGACCGCGCCTCTTCCGAAGGTATTCCAAGCCTGTGATGAGTGGTCTGATCATATACAAGCTGTGTCGGCGGAGATCTTCATCCCGGGCTCTCATCTCGCTGTAGATGAGTGTATGATCCGCTTCACGGGCAGGTCTAATGAGACAACAGTCGTCAAAGGCAAGCCTATTCCTCAAGGCTTCAAGATCTGGGTTATCGCACAGCACAGCTTCTTTTTCCGCTGGTTCTGGCACATCACGGGCGCACAATACGGCGCCGTTGATGTTGAGCTTCCTCCCGCAAAGCGCCGCTGCACCCGCTGCACGCAAGGATCGCAGGAGACGCAGGGAGGCTCCTCAGACGAGCCTATCGCCTTGAACTCGACCCAAAGCGTCGTCGTGGCCCTAGCAAATACACTGCCAAAAGCGACATATCACCTCTTCGTCGATAACCTCTTCTCGTCGTCAGATCTCTTCCGCGGCATCCACGAGGAGCTTGTTCACGATCTCCGGGGCGATAAAAGACTCAACACTAGCTACGACTTCAACCAGATCAAGATGATCCCCACGCCTGACAACAAGGTATCATGCCAGGACGCTTTTCTATGTAAATCCCTTACTAATCTATCTTTCCTTTATATCATAAGGTCAACCAAATCGCTTGGAAGGATAACCACCTCGTCCTCTTCTTCACGACTTGTTTTTCCGGCGAGGAACGCGTTGAACGCCGCAGAAAGAAACCCGCCTCCAAGAAGCCCGAGGCACGGCAGATCCGCCGCTTCTTCGGTGATGAAGCCGTCAAGGATATCCTCATTCCTACAGTCGCCGCTGACTATAATGATGAAATGAACCACGTTGATCGGGGCGATCAGTTAAGGTTATATTATGCGTATGATCATCCCTTGCGCCGGGGCCCGTGGCAGGCTCTTTGCTGGACTTTTCTTCTTGACGTTGCACTTGTAAATAGCTATATTATCCAGCCACAGTGGAAGCGATTCACGACTCAGAGAGAGTGGCGAGAGTGCATTTATAACGAGTTATTTAACGCCTACGGCCAGAAAAGTCAGGCAAGGAAGCTCTACCGGTCAGGAGACGAGCGTGGCCTCCAAGACCCCAATTTACAGCGTCAACACGCCAATCGGCAGGTCAATCATGTCAACCGGAAGGTAAAATCAGATTGCATTGCTTGTCAGGGCTTTCGGCAAGGTGCGGTCAAAGGGCCAGAAAAGAAGCCCTTTTAAGGAGCTCAACGGCAATCAAAGGAGGCCTCGCAAGCAGACTTGGTTTGGCTGCCGGTTGTGCAATGTCGCTATTTGTAATAGCCAAAGTTGCTGGGACTTCTATCACCATATAATTTAGGTGAGAAATCTTGTACCTCTCATTTGGCGCATTTTAATTGGCTATAGCCCCCCATCGTGACCTGCTTGGAGGTCCTTGGGCACTCATGGGATAGGTTATGATGCCCCCTCTGTGATGAACAGAGGGGTTGCGCAACTCGCCTACCTGATCCCCTGGGTAATTGGTGTTAACCACCGGAAACTATTGACAAGAAGACATCCACATCCTCGCTACCAATGGATCGGAATAGCTATGGATTCGTTAAACAATGGATTTCAACAATATATGCATACTAACTCATACTATGTAGTTAAGCGATGCCTCTTGAGCTATCCCCAACTTACCTTAGGCTCTCGACGCTGCGGCCAGGCTTCGTCAACAACGTGTCTCAATTGTGGCCTTCCCCAAGGGTCACCGGCCTCACCAATTCTCTTTCTCCTTTATATACAACCGATCCCATACATCGGAAGCACAGACTTGGTCACGAATACACAAGCTGTCAAGGCACAATTTATCGCCCCGGCACAGCGCTTCAGCTATGCCGATGACACGGCGATGATCCGGATCGGAAACTCTCTCGAGGAAACAGCAGCTCTAGTGACAATGGACCTGCAAAAGCTTATCCAGTGGGGAGCAGAGAATGGCGTCACCTTTGACCACGCAAAAACAGAAGTTATGCACTTCTCAAGACGACGGAATAAGGATAACCCCCAGTTTACCACAGGGGGATCGCGAAGACGGCAAAACCGGCCGTGAGATGGCTAGGACTCTGGCTCGACCGAAAGCTAAGCTTCAAAGCTCATATCGACAAATGGAACTCAAAAGCAAGGGTGGTATCGAACCTCCTGCGGCGGATCGCCAACACACAATGCGGCCCACCCCCAGATGCAACACGAAGAGCCGTTAAGGCATGCGTCGAACCGATTCTGCTGTATGGCTCAGAAGCATGGTACCCCGGACGCGACATCGATGGGAAGCCAACACGATCACAATGCCTACTCGATAAAATGCACAAAACGTATGTTAGTTCACTACGGGCAACCGCACCGATGTGGAGGACAACACCACTCCCGGCGCTATACCGCGAGAGTGGCTTCCCTCCCATTGATATCCTAATCGAAAGCCGCCGACGCTGATTCGCCGCTCGTCTCCAATCGCTCGACTCAGCACATCCGCTGGTCCAATATCTTAAACCCCTAGATCGAGGACGTGCAACGCGACTACAACGAACAGCCGCCCTTCTCCTATAGGCACCTAGACCTCTACTACAACCCCGCACCCCTCCGACATCCTTCCGCCTACCCGACAAGGCAACAGCCGCATCCCAATTCTTAGACTGGCAAGAGAGCCTCCCAAGACGAGACGTAGTCGTCTTCACGGACGGTTCGATACAGGATAACGGCGTGGGGTATGGATTTGTTATCTTCCGGGATGGCAAACTGGTAGGAGCTGGCTGCGAAGGGCTCAAGTCAGCTGAGGTGTATGATGCAGAGGTGCTGGGGGCCCTAGCCAGCCTCAAGAGAGCCCTAGACATCACAACACACCGCGTCCCAATACACGTCTGCCTGGATAATACTTCAGTCATCGATGGCCTTCGCGGCCGACCAGGAGAGTCTTCCCAACACGCCTTCCTCGAATTCCGCGACCTAGCAAAAACACACGGCGCAGTCCACACGCGCTGGTGCCCAGGACACATGGGAATCGAGGGAAACGAGGTCGCAGATGCGTATGCGAAGAAAGGCTGCTCTAAGGAACCCCTTGATCTCCCCCCAACCCTCGCCTTTATAAGAAGACAAGCCAAAGCTATGACGCGCGACGAAGTCTCGAAATGGTGGACGAATAACATGCCCGAGGCATACATACTCCTTGGCCTCGAGGCAGATCTAAGGTGCCCTGAAGAATTATCCCTTCCAAGGAGCACCCTAAATCACCTTCTGGCCGCAAGAACACGTCATCCACAAGGCAATAGGAACCGACTTCCATGACTTCGCAAAGTTGGCAAAAGGCATATTCTCCTTCATGAAAATCTGCCCTCGCCACTGAGCTAGACATGGACCACTATTATCACCCTCTCCCATTTGTATACATACTTCTCGTGCTTGGTCGTCCGACCGCACATTATAGGCTAATGGAAGCTGCTACGCCCTAGCAACTGACAGAAGTCTTTCTAACCCACCTGTTAGGCTCTAGAAGAGCCTCGTTGACACGAAAAGCGAGAATTCGCGATATGCGTCCTGAACAAGGGCATGGCGACGATAAATATGCGGCAAAGCACCGCGACCCTGTATCCCGCGGACGGGTGCGAGGCTTGAAAACCTGTTTCTGCTGAATTGCTAGATAGCTAGGAGGGTCAGATCAAAAGGGGGAATAACGGCAGGCAGCAAGGAGCGCGATGTATAGGCCCCCGGCTTGTCTTGTTTACCTCTGGGGAGGCAATGTATATACCTTGTAGGTAGCCTAGCACGTCTTTTTACGCCTCATGGCGGTTGGCAGGACCTGTGTGCCTGTAAGACGGAAAATATACAACAACAACAACAACAACAACTAAGTTAAAAGATACGGCGAGGGGGTCTTGGCGGGGATGGGCGGCGTGTCCGGCGTTCCAAGAAGTGCGTCGGGGGGCCAGGTTAAATAGTCCCTCTGTTCGCTCTCGCCAGACCCCATCGCCAACAGGCCCCCCGCTTCAGGATAGGGGAGATATGCCTGGGTCCCTGGCGGGGTTGAGGCCGGCTAGGATTCAGAGGCAGCTATTTCCAAAGGGAAGTTAAGTGTTCACATTTGTGCGTTGGGAGATACGAGTAACAGAACCGAGCAAAGCGGCTATATCAGTTGATTCCATCAACTATCTGTTTTTCTTTTACCCCCGCTTCCCTCAGTATTCTTAATCGAGAAGTGGGTTAGTGAAAACAAAGAAATAAGGCCAGTTAAACCGGCCTTCATGGCTAGACAACCAACTTTTCCTTAAACCTCTCCTAGCGAGGTACTGAAATATACTAAGCCTATTCCCACAGGTTTGTGCCACCGTTTTCGGCGTTTAGCGCGTCCTCTAAGTCCATAGAGGGCGACATCATACGGGAGTCGTTGGCTTTAACGTAGTTGGTGGCAGAGTATTCTCCCAAACATGTTCTGCTGGGGAATCGGCAGTAGCCTTTGCCACCTCGGTGACGACAATCAGCCTTTTGGCAGACGTGCCCGTATACGCAGTTAGCCTTTCGGCACCCGCCTCGTCTAGAGCACGGGACTGAGCGCGCAAGGCACTCGAGGGCCGGCCTGAGCTCCTCGGCGATTGGGGTGTGGTCGTACTCGCAGGCATTATTGTCGCAGGCGTCAAACAGCTGCTTATTGTTGCAGAACCTTTTCTCGGCAGATAACGCCTTGAGCTTTGTGATAGATTCGTCGGGAGGCGTGGGAAGGAAGGCGTCGAGTCGTTCGTCGACGTGGTTGACAGCGACAAAGCCTTCTGGGATATCTTCCTTCCTGGGCAGTGATTCGATATTGACCTTGGAGAGGGAGTTGCTGGAGCCACGGCTCCAGTCACTGTTGAGGTTTCTATCCGGTTTTGGGCCGTTACCGATAGAAGGGGACGGGGTGCTGTTCTGGCTCGTATGAGACGAAGTTTTGGTGTCGATATGGGCAAGCCGGCAGCTATTTCCATATCTGCATTTGCCGAGGTTGTAAAACTGACAGACGGCATCTTTGCTGGCGGAACCCCGTTAGACAGGTTCGTAGATGCCAGGTTGAGTTTGTTGGATGAGTTGTTGAGCCCGCCCCGAGACGGGGCAGCGTACGTGAGGGGATTCTGGCGGAAGACGCCGTGGAGATCTTCAATGTTCATACCAAGCTTCTCAAACTCCTGATGAAAGAGCAAGCTCGGGGTAAGGGTCAGGGTAAACCTATCTTGGTTACCCCTAAAGGGAGTAAGGTCGGAGACATAGCCCACGTCGTGGCAGGCGGCAAAGTAGATGTGCTTGCACTGGGCATTGTCGGCGTAGAGGCGGAGGATGGCCTTGAGCTTGAAGTCGGCATTTTCTTTTAGTCCACCGGCGTCGATAAAGTCGGCCAGGCCATAAGATCTGTTGAAGCCTGCGACAAAGGACGCGAGGGAACGCTTTTCAGCGCCGCAAAGCCCGTTCTTATAGAGAGACTTGGACAAGCCCACGAGATTAGCGTAGACGCGCACCATGACCTCGCAGCTCTCGAGTCCTTTGCGGCGGAGGCTGCTTTTGACGCTGTCGATAAGTTGTTTGGCGGCTCTGCTACCTCCCTCCTCTCCCGAGCCGACAAAGTGGTCGTCAAAGATATAGCCGTCTCCGTCAATGACGACGAGGGCAAAGGGATTACGCTCCTGGCCACGAGCGAGCTGTTTGTATCGCTCTCTCCCCTCTCGCTCCTCTTCGTAATCGCTCTTCAGACGGCGGTAGTTGTCAATAAGGACCTGATACTGGTCCAGGATCTCGGAGAGGACATCGTTGCTCCGATACGCGGCGAGCTTCTCAGCCGCCTTGTCGATTGTCTCATCAGGAAGCATGGGAAGAGAGAAGTGTTGCGATGCGCAGCGAAGGAAGCTCTGATTGAGATTCTGAGGGAGCTGATACCATGTGTTGGACGGAGCGTGCCTGAGAGGAGAGGGTGCGGCGAGGAGAGCACCAGAGTACCCGGCACCTATAAGCGCCGGGCGGCTGAACACGGGCGCAGCGGTTGCCAATGTGGCTTGGCGTCAGGCATAAGCCAGCACAGGCGATCGGGGCTGTGTCCCTCCTCATGCCACACTTTTAGCCGCAGCAGGAAGTGGAAAAAATCCAAGAAACCCGATGTTCCTCCTCGAATAGGAAATTAACTAGACTGTATTGCACAGTTTCTGCCTGATATCTGCAGGCTATTGCGGGGGGTATCGACTCGGACGCCCTGACTGGATGGATGATAGACAAGCTGGAACAAGGGCTCCTCCGCTCAGATCCGATTAGCTGATCTCTGACCTCTTTTATGGGTCCGTTGTTTAAATGTCTTTTCTGGCCCTCCTAAACAACGCTCTTTTAGCACCAACCCCAACGCTTGCGACTATGAAACGCGACCCGTGTTATTCTCATCTTTTTAATGCTCAAGCAAAATGGATTCTCCGCACGCTGCTCTTGCACTGTTTTGCGCCGTATACCTTGGCCGAGTATCTCTGGTAAACTCTCTGCTCGCCTGGGGGGTTCCTGTCGATTCAAAGGACCAGAATGGCCAGACTGCGCTATTCTACGCCGCATCGAAAGGCCACGAGCGTATGGTGAAGATTCTGCTCCGCCGTGGGGCTAAGATCGATTGTCACGATACGCACCAGCGGACCCCGATGTCCTACGCCGCGTCTAACGGCAACGTACACGTGGTGCAGTTCTTGGTCGCCCGTGGGGATGATATCGAGTTCAATGATAAACAGTACCGGACGCCCCTATCCCACGCCACGTTCGAATGCCACGATCGCGTGGTGGAGATTCTGCTGGAGAAACTTGCAAAATTGAGACTCTTGGCAAAGTGGATGCGGTCAGATTCCCGCCTGCTAAGCGCCGGTATCATGGTCGCAGGCCCAAGTTGTGTGGCCAGTTGCGTCCACACTTACGGCGGTGGCATCACGGGCGGGCTGTGAGGCAAGCCGCTTTGGCCTAAAATTAGCGGGGCTGGTCACCACCACCCGATGCTGCAATAGTCTTCGCAGTCTACGAAGTAAGGCGGTGCAAAGCTAAGCCCACCACGGACTCGCGGCCATGCAACGCTAACCAACCACGATTAATTAACTGACTCCGCTCTGGGCAAGCGAGGTTAGAACGGATTCGCCTCGCCCAGTGGCAGGACCTACGACTTCATCAACTGGCCAGTCGAAAACGGATACCTATCCGGGATTAGGGTGGTTACAGCGCATGAGCCGCCCTGGCTCGCAAATACTACTCCCCGTTTCTCGCAAGTCTTGGCAGCTGATCATCGGACCCCCGCCCCTTGGTACAGGAACTTGCTCATTTCTCACTGAGCTGCATGATCAGCCTGGCGAGGCAGACTGACTGGGCAGTGTTAAGCCTACAGGCTCGGCATGTCGTAAGTCATCGCCGATAGGGGAATAGTGGTGCGAAGAAATTCTATAAAGCTTGGGTTTTCCCTCCTCATTTGCCTGTACCAAACCTTCTTCATCGAGCTCCAAGGACTCTGCTATATCTCGTCGAAATCCAGCGTCCAATCTCGACCTTGCATCCCATTCCAAGTCCGAAATGTCTTCCGACTGCATGCCCGCCATGACGGCGCCCTCTCCCCAGCCTGAGAAGATAATGCAGATGAACGGCACGATGGGCTTTATCTTTGAAATGAGGGCCGACGGGCTCTACGTGTGGCTGCACCAGCGAAAGAAGAAAACAAGAACAGTGGTGGATGGCAAAGTCACCAAAGTGTACGGCGGAGAGCGTAAGTTTTGCACTACGCCAAGGTTTACTTGGACATTCAACGAAACTACTCACCGCTTGTATATGCGTGTGCTAACCACGTGGGGCGTAACAGACAGCTTTGCCGGCCCGGGCGGCGGCGCGGAGCTCGGCGAGACGCCTGAGGATGCTATCGTCCGCGAGGTCGCCGAGGAGTACCTAGTTGACACCGCCATTGTCCCTATTGACAACCGCAAGGTACTTGCAGAAGCGGACGATCGCATGGCTGACGGCGGTTTCTGGCGCTGTCACTTTTATCTCCTTCGCAAGCTTAACCCCGAACAGCAGCCGCAGGTATGTAACATCGAATACCGGAGACCTCTTGCGCGTGTTTTCGACTTAGAAAGAGAGCCTTTTGCCAATGTGTTTGTTCTTTTTAGATTGCCGAGTCGGAGAGGGAAAAGGCTACCCACGTGGAACAGTTCAAATGGTCGGAAATATTCCGTGCTATCGAAGCGGCGGCCCCGGACGGCGAAACGGACCGCATCAAGACCACTATCGAGGGGAAGGATGGGCCGCGGGAAGTGTATTTTTTCCTTTCCCTCATGAACCTCGTCCGCTCGCGTCATGACCTTAAGGATGAGAGACACATCCTGCACGCGTACAAAAAGGCCGGCGCGCCTCTGGAGCCTCTGGAGGAGTAGAGCCGCGTCTTTGGGCCGTGACTGTTTCAGGCGATGCGCTTCGGGGTTTACTATGTAGCGTTGGCCGGTATAGTTGTCTAGTAGATCCACAAGCCTTTACAGGCTCCAGTGCTCATCATAAAATCAACTTTGAGGTCAAAGTTGATTTGTTTGATTTGATTGGCTCGTCTCAATCAATTATATGGGAGGCCTATATATTGGGTATGTGAAGGTATTACGCCAAATCCAAAGCCTCAATTACCGACCCAACTGCCCAGCTTTACCCCGCCGTGTCGGACCCAGTTCCTTAGACAATGAACTCGCTCCAGCGTGTCTGCGCCCATTGCGAGCCTTTGCGATGTTAGTGTCAGCTTGGCTAGGCTGAACTGCCTCTCGCAGTCGGTTGCCATAGCCGGAATGGCAAAGACATCCAAGGCAAGGCTGCTTAGCACCGGGAATGAAGGCTTGTGGTCCCTCCACCATTGGATTGGCTCTTGCGTATCTTGTGGCTCAAGACGGAGGTATTTGTCCATCTCGCTAACACTGCTGCTCGTTGCAAACGCCTTTTTCGTTCTGCTGTTGATCCATTGCGTGTAGTGATCATCCTCTTTACCCCTGTTCGTTAATGACGAAGCAGGCTTTGACTGTAAGTCGTCCGTCCGCTGGTTCGATTGATACCACCGCGCGAAGTAGCCCTTTATGCCCGCCTTCGCATCGCGAACCCAGGCCAATTGCTCCTCAGTGGCCCAAGTAGCCTCCAACCAGCTGATGCCGAATCTCGGATGAAGGATGGCTGCTGCCGCAAACAAGGGAGATTCTCCGAGCTTACTGTAGTACTCATCCAGCTTCTTCCAGCCGTTGTTGATCGATGCCCGAATATATGCTCGGTGGTCTGCTGGTAATGAGCTCTTCTGGGAAATCTTAGACGCCGGTGGCTTGTCAAACGCCGCATACTCAGCCTGAGAATGGTCCGGCAAGGCAGCTACCGTGAAAGTTGGCGCTTGACTTCGCTGTTGGGATACATAGACCTCTTCCCCATCGAAGCGAGCAGGGCGACGGCGGGAACGGGCCGGCCGGATGTTAGTCCCCCTCAGAGGCGCAAACACTCTCCCAATTAGTTCGGGATCATTTAGATTCGTCGCCCTTATTGTTTCGATCGTGAACTCATTGTAGAAGCCTTTCCAGTCTTCAAAATGCTCGAGCAGGTATTCCATTCCTACCAGAACTTCCCACAGGCGCCCATGGCTGTCGCCTTTACCCCAGCCTTGGGTTCGCATCGTCTGATGATATAGAGGCGTAAGTATCTCGTTGACCTCACCAAGCACGCGCCAATCCTCGTTGGATAAGATGTCATCAGCAGGGATACGTTTTTCTTCGTCTTTCTCGCCTTCGAGTGCAAAGATGTAGGCCCTGATGTCAGTCTGCTTCCGCAAAGCCCTCTCTATCATCATATAAGTAGAATTCCACCGCGTCTCATTGTTCAAGATGACCTCAAGCTCGGCGGTTGACTCCTCGCAAAGATGGTATCCTTCGTCCTCCTGCTCGTGAGCGATGCACTTAAAATATTCGCTGCGCTGAGGTGAGGATCTGATGAACTTGACGATATTATGCAGCTTCCCAATTGGGCCCTTCGAACGCCAATGGCGAAGATCCTGCTCCTGAAGGCCTCTCATGCCGCTGATATCTGACTCTAGCTCGAAAGATTCGGCGTCTTTACCGAAAAGAAACGCGCGGGCGACAAGGTTAAGAACGTGGCCGTAGCAACGCATGCGACGGGCCTTGATATCAGCAGGCCGAATCGAAGGGTCGATCTGCCGGTAGAAGTAAGAGAGACATGTATCGTTCGCGGTCACGTTGTCAGAGATGACAGTGCCAACCTGTCCTCTGATATCCCACAGTTGAACGATTTCGAACAGTGTCTCGGCAAGATTCTCACCACTGTGAATACCTAGCTGACGGCGTAGAGCGAGCAGCCTGGATTGTTGGTCCCCGAATTTGTCGATGAAGTGTGCAAAAACTGCTATTATCGCAAGACGATTCGGCGATGTCCAGAGATCAAAGCTGATGTGTATTTTCGTTAGGGCGCTGCCCAGCTCCGCTTTGATGATATCCGCCTTAGACTCGAAGATCTTCTGAAGCTCTCTGGTGATAGAACTGCTACTCCAGGGAATTTGGAGTGCTAATTCATGGTCGAACTGATAGAAGAGCTCCTTCAGAAACTTGTGCTTGAATATTGTGAAGGGCACATCACTGTCAATAACGAACCCAACACTAAGTTCTTGTACAGCTTTGACCTTTGCCTTTGGTATCATGCTCTGGTCAAGCCGTGGTCGTTTGGGGGTTGCATGGGACTGGAGATCGATCGCGCTATCGTCGCTGGGGCTTGATTGACTCGCTGGGGTGGGCTCTGTGCAAGTCAGTATATGGGATATGTTGGTATAAAGGATGGATCCATACTTGCGAAGATGATCTGCTGCAGAAGATGTCGCTTGTACTGAGAAGAATTCTGGCCGACCCTTCGTGTCGCATCGGCTGCAGCACCACACATGACCGATGGGCTGATCCTGGTGATTCAATGCAATGAAGAACATGCCGTGCGATCTGATCCAACTTTTTCTGCCTTTTGCACCTTTCCGAGCTAGCGAAGCTTCTTGAACGAAGCGGCGGTTCTTCCAGACGACCTTCGGTAGATCCTCAATAGTCGGGCTAGGGGGCAGCTCCCCGACCGAAGCCTCCTCGAGCTGCTTAGCCACGGTCCTTGGTTGAGACAGTCGCGAGAACGCAGAGGGAAAAAGTGGCGTGGGGCAAGGCCGCGATAGCAGGTACCAACGAGGCTACGGCTTCATATAGGGCTAAGAAGTATCGCCTATCTGTGGCCATCTTGTACAGGGTAGGACTGGGCGGAGGGCACGTCCAGGTTTAATCTTTTTGGGCAGTTCAGATGCAGCATGCCATATATCAACTTTATCAAATCATGTCAACTTACAAATCACTGGAATTGATTTGATTGAGGCAAGGAATTGACTAAGTTGATTGATTTGATTGAGTTAATTTATGATGAGCGCTGATGAAAAGTGAGCGGAAGGATCAAGATGAGAGGACACGGGTTGACCGCCAAATGGCTGCATCCTACTCCAGCCGTACATTTTGAGCTGAAGGATGCTATAGTGTGGGTGCAGTCTACTGTGTTCGACCAGCTTTGTGTTAAGACGTATAATTTATCAATATCTACAATGACATGCCAGAAGTCCCAAGTCACCCCATGAGTTTTCCACCTATGCCGTGATCCCTTGCCTTGGACGATCGTAATGCACGGAAATAGATCGTAGGTCCGGCCCAAGAAGAGGCCATCTCAGCCCAGCAGTCAGAGGTGCAGCAGACGGAGCTTACCATCCGCAGATTTGAGTATTGCTGCAGGCAGCCCAGCGCTTCCCTTTCGGGTAAGGTAGGCTGAGGAGACCAGTCTCCCGAGAAGGCGCTGTGAATAGATGACGAGTTGTGAAACACCGGGCGAACCTGGCGCACGCTCATAACTCGGGAAGGCCGATTTGGAGCGTGCCCGATCCCGACGGGGAAAGAAGTTGTTAGAGGGACGGCAACGCTACCCTCTGAGCCTGGTTGCTGTTGCTCCGAGCCATTAAGAAGGCTATGCACACTCATCGGTGATCGTTGGGTTCCTAGCGTGTCCACCCGATGTGACACTGATCAGGCCTTGAGTTCGACCAAGATCGCAAGCATCGAGTTCAGTCTGTAGCGTCGAGTTAGGATCCCGTGGTCTGGCAGAACATTCCATCCCTAAATTCAGCGGGAACAACCTGGGCTGAATGGCGTCGGTGGAGAGTAGCTTGTTGCACCAGTTGAGTTGGTCGCGCTTCCTTGGACTTCTGGCTATGGACAGGACCTTTGCCGTCTGCCAACCCCGGTCAGAGCGTCCAGCAAGTGATTAAAACAGCTGCAGATACGTTAGCGTGCTCGAGCCGTACGTCTTTCCTGCCAATCTCTCTCCTCTTGGCCCAGTGCCTGCCTGGCGATCCACCACCAAAGCCCCCCAATGTGGAATCGCTCAGGTTGATAAAGGGGGGTTGGGAGTTCCTCCCCACGTCTCTTATCCATTCCGGGTCCCATCTGATCCCATGTTTAGCGCCGGGGTTTTCAAGAAGTCGCTCATCTCCGACAAATCAACCTAGAAGGTATTTCTCCAGGATGAACACGGGCCGTGCCGGACATCGAGAGATTCTATTAGGCTGCTTGTGTTTGGATCCGATACAAGTTGGGGTTATCTCGGCGACTTTGGGCCATTCGTCCGTATCTGGTATTGTGGAGCCTCTCCAGGGTCCGCGTTGAAGTCCGCTAGAACTTCAGCCGCTCGGCCGTTAGCATCTTTGGAACTAGCAAGGATTTCGGCCGCTAACATTCCCAGAACTAGCAAGGATTTCGGCCGCTAGCATCGCCAACCCTAAGCATGGGTGTGCCGTCTATATGCCTTGTCTTGTTCCCCCTGCCTGGTACTGGATGTTATTATTGTGGGCCGAGGGATAACGCCAGGTCTTTAGATACGATATACATATGCTCACAGAAAAGAAGTATATATGGTCTAGCAGAGAAGAAGTCCAGAGAAGGACTATAAAGTACTACGCTTGCCTCCCAGTTTAGATAAAGCACTAGGACGGTGGCGGGGGTTAAACATTTGAGAAAACGATTCCTTTCCCAAGCCCTATGACCATAATGTACCTGGCAGGACCGGGGGGTGCGGGTAGAGCATCCCTGTTTGAGCAGTTGCGGCTTCATCAGCCTGCAGGTGACACGGCAGGGTTGTGGAAGGTCGGCTACTAGGAAGCAAAGCTGGGAACTAGTAGATGAATCAGGCGACAGTCTCGTTTTCCAGCTCGTCTTCCTGCCGGTTCCTATGACGACACCCCGGTCATCCAACGGGCCCGATCGTGAATATAACTCAGTTGGGTCTGCCACGTTTCAACATAATGTCACCGACGGCCGTGAGAACACGCATATAATCCCCGAAGGGCAGTCCGGATTGTGTCATCTACCAGGGTGTCAGGGGGAACACGGGAAAAACCTCCGCGAGCATCAACGCAGGATGCATGGGCTCTATACAAGAGACTCTAAGGGCATCGTTTATGCCGTATGATCTGTCTGCGGAAAAAATGCTGCCGTGAGGCTAAACAACGGCCACGGACTGTCTCAGCATCCCAGGTGGTCATCAATCCCTCGGCTACTGTTCTTCCGCGAGACCCCTTTCGTGGAGATGAAGAGTTCAGACAGAAGGTTCTGTAGGATCTCCTGGAAAAGCTCAACAGAGCCGACTCAACTAGACACGTGAAAAGCAAGGCCAGATATGGGACGAAAAGACTAGGACCGCGCCAGGACCGCATCAACCGGGAGATCTATGGTCATCTACTCCACGCTTCGCCGCCCAATTCAGACGCAAGCAAAGGGGAGGTAGAAGCACACTTCTGCACTACCTACGAGGAGCTTGCGTTGATTGCATCCACGTGTAGGGCGCCAATCATCGCTCAGGGTCAGCAGGGGTTTCAATGGCCTGGGGCAAACCGTTCTATTCAGCAGCTGTTCGAAGACTGGATGGGGATACTAGAGCGTCTAGTCTGCGTGCAGATCCCAAGTCGTGAAGAGGGTGAGACCTCGTTTGGTATTAAGTTAGGGGAGAAGCATACTAAGCCATTTTGGGCTATGGGGGCAATTTATTTGTATATAGAAAAGGGGGCAGAGGCCAGCGAGAGCCTCACCCTCATCATCTTCATTGGCCATAAGAAGAAGGGAGTAACTTTTGGGCTTCTTCTTCGAGGCGATCTTCATTGCTATTAATTAATTAATTGCCCTTGTCTCCTATTGTATTAGGTTCACGAAGAAGTGCGTGAGATTCCCTCCACGAAACCCACACGAAGGAGAAGAAGAGCGTTTTCTTCTGGCTGTGGTTGGGTGTGTTCTGTTCCTCCAGCAAAGTATTCTTACTTGAATAATCCGCTCTTCAGGCCGCCAAACCGGCGCGTGTGGAGCTCTCGTCCTGTGTGCTTTCGTCCTGTGTGCTTGTGATGACCTCGATTTCATTGCTATCCGAGTCCTCGTTGCCGGGAAAAAGAGGCGTCATACCGCCGGATGATACCGAAAGAATATACTCGGGTATATCGTCACGATGATCCTGCGAGGCTGCGACCTTGACAACTTCTGCCAGGTACGCCGCGGCCTCTGGAATGGCTTCTAGGTATATGAGACCCTAAATCCGACAGTAGAAGTGTTGTTCTTCTTCATCAGCCTCAATCCAAAGGCGCCGGCGAGCCTGTAGTCTTTATTTCTACCTCGGACTGCACTTGAGGTGCACATGTCAAGTCGCGACAACGATCGTTAGAAAGCTATGTAGAGTCCGTGCTATCCGTCTCGGAGCTCTGTTGGGCCCTAGTCTGCAGTGTCGTTGGGTATACTCTGTTGAGATACTTGGCCCATATACACTCGGTCTAAGCCATGGTCCAAGGCTCTCCGGATATCCTCAGGCCTAACATTAGTGAAAATAGGATCCTCGACCAGGGACTGGTGAAGAATGTCGATGGACTCTCTTGTCAAAGGTGCTCCAGGAACATACAGCGCCTCGTCGATCGGAACGCCCTCAGATATCTTGTACCACTGTTCCTCCTCAGTGCCAGACGCAGATCTCTGCCGGAGTCGATTCCTCACCGAGTCGTCAATCTCGTCCTCGTGTTTCCGGTGAAGGTGCTGCTTGACATGCCGAACCCTAGTCAGCTCGAGTCTAACACACGTTTGGTACCGCTGGAGATCCTTTTTACAGAATGGACACGAGGATGGCCGAGAGGTTCCTGGTCCTTTAGGTCGCCTGACACGTTTCGACGGACCTACTGGTAGGTCCTCTCGCTCGGCTTCGTCAACCGAGTCTGCTCGCTCTCTACTTCTTTTTCTACCACCAGGGCCTTGTTCCTGCTGTGGTACTAGGCCTTGCTGGGCAGATCTCGTGGACTGCATCTTGGGCTGATGACGATGAGTTGCTCTTCGGATGCCCTGCCGTTGCTGTAGGAGGTTCCGCAAGATGTGTCGAACTTTCCAATGGAACCGAGGCAACTCGAGCGGATACTGTTCGAGAGTCCCGACGAGCGATGAGATGTAGGCCAATTGTATTTCACCTAGGTCCGACGAAAGTGAAAACACGATGCTCTGATCAAGGAGACATCCTTGCTTGGCTTCCGAGTCCCGAGGATGCTGTGGAGCTTCTGGCAAAGATGCAGGCAAGGTTGTTTTGGCTAATGAAGTCGTGGGCCCCGAACATGGCGGCGGATCAATCTCGCACCCACTTTTGCTGCATCGCCAGTGGCCACAGTTGTGATAGCCGGCATTAAGTCCTAGGGTCCAAAGCCGCAGTTGCACTTGGGATTCCTGTGTCAACCACCGGCGGTTGCTGTGTCGTCTTGCAATTTCCACTCACACATTTTCATCGTATCAATGAGCGCTCGCAGGTCAGTCAGTGGGCCGAGAAATTGACACAGGCGATGGTTATCGGGGCTGTTTCGAATTGTCAAGTTTGAGTTGTCTTACGTTCCGAGTCTTTGTGAATTGGAGAGGCTTTCAATCGCCAAGACATTCGGATGGTCCTTAGATATTGTCGGCTTGATAGCCAGCCGTCATCACGGATGTGACAAGCTAGGCAGCCAATCAAACACGCCGCGCACCGTCGACCAATCATGGCCTATACTTACTCGGGGGATTAGGTAATCGATTTACGCAACCCCTCTGTTCATCACAGAGGGGGCATCACAACCTGTAACTGCGTCACTGCTGTAACCACCTTGAGCAACTTGATTGCCTCATTTCTCCACCAATTGAGGTCCGAATAGCTTCAAATTAAAGCTAGACTTTATACTCAATTGAAACCAACTATGCCTCGATTTTCAAGCAAAGAGAGCGCCGCTGCGGCGCGTGCGGCGCATGCGTATCTGTCGGGGGCATCAACCCCGCCGACAACTCGGGCGAACCCCTCACCAGGCAAACACAGCATCAAGGAGACAGCCGCGCTCCACCACGCAAATGTTGCCCTAACTAAGAAATGTATATATCTATTGAAAGCTGGAAAGCCGCTGCCTTCTGACTCCAAAGGAGGGACTCCGACGGCGCTGACTGGGCCGGAAGAACGGGCTATAGTGACCTTTATCCGTTCAGTTGAAAGGAGTGCTTTTGCGGTATCAGAAGCCTCTATCCGTAACTACGCCAGTTTCCTTCGAGGACACCGATTTAATAACCCACAGCCTCCTGTATCAGTATCGTGGGTACGGAGGTTTAAAAAGCGTCATCCAGAGCTTCAGTATAAGTCCCCAAAAGTCCAAGAAGTCACCCGTGCCGCCGCCGAGACTGACATACACCACATCGACAATTGGTTCAAGGAATTCGACGCCCTGATGCGCACCCTTGGTATCCAAAAGTGCGATCTTTGGAACTTTGACGAGACCCCTTACAAATTGGGTGGGTAAATGGTAGTATCAAGCTCTTTTCTACGCGGATGAAACGGAACACACGGACGACTGTCTTTCAGCCCGGGAATAAGGAGTCTTTGACCTCTGTTGATGCAGTCAGTGCAGCTGGGAAGTCAATTCCTTCGTTCCTGATACTCACGGCGAAGGTATTATTAGAGGAATATACCCGGGCTGATATTGACGGCCGGGTTGTCCTCACATTCACTGATACGGGTTTTAATAACTCTCATCGAGCTGTCCAGTGGCTGCAACACTTTAACCGCTATTCCTTTGCCGCCAGCGAGACCTTCGCCGGATCCTCTATTGAGGAGTGGTTTGGCTACCCAACGGCTATCACAAAGTCCCAATTTGACGAGGAATATGCGTTCAAACCTCGCTACCAAGTCAAGAAGGCTCCGACCTCGTACCGGCTCCTCCTGATGGACTCCTTTTCCGCTCATGAGGATCCTGAATTCCTATGGTATTGTGGGATGTTTGATATCATCCCGTACCGGCTCCCAAGTCACATGAGCCACCGTCTGCAACCTCTTGACGTAGGGGTCTATCAATACCTTAAGAATGAGCAAAAGTGCGCACTCAGGGACTTCATGATGGCCGGCGGTCTCCAGATCTCTCGATTCGACTTCCTGAACCAGTGGAATCGGATGTATGCAGCCGCCTTTAAGGCCTGTCACATATATGTCGGGTTCGAGAAGTCAGGGTTATCCCCTTTCAACCCAGAAGTCATCCTAGGTCCGCTCCGCCGGCACGCTGAAGAGCGAGATAAGCCCCTATTCCCAGTCAAATTAAATAGGGATAAGGTGACCCCGAGGAGGGTCAAGAAGCAGCTCTCTGATCAGTCTATTCAAAGGTCTATATCCCTCCTTGATACACCAACGAGGAAGGTTATCCGGCACGCTGAAGCGTGCGTTGACTTCGCCATTGTGACTCAAAAGTCACATGAGAATAGCCTCGCTTTACACAAGGAACATATACGACTTGAGGGACGCCGCACACGAAGTCGACGGCAAATTAAGGGCGTCAAAGATGGTGCCTTTAGTGTAGATGAGTTAAAGCGTATGGTTGAAGCACGAGAGCAAGAGGATAAGAGACTAGAAGAGAAGAGACTGACCCGGCAGCAGAATAACCTCCTTCAGAGCCTTCGTGACGATGGCCGGCCTCGTCTCCGTGGCGGCGCGGCCGTGAAAGCAAAGCGGGAAAAGGCAGCGGCAGAAGCGGCCGCGATGGCTTCACAAGAGGCCAACCGCCAGAGATTAATAGATAAGTCAGAAAGGGATGTCCTAGAGTATCGCCGGCGCCTTTGGACCGAAGCTGACGAGAAAACCCGGCACTTCTACTATCGAATTTGGAGCCGGCACGTTCTTGAAGCTATTCCCGAGGCCGCCGACTATTTGGCCGACCTTGACAAGGCTGCAGCCTTGCGAGAGGTGGCAGCCTCGCGAGGTCAGCTAGATAATATACCTGAAGATGTTCTCTCGGTATCATCGGGAGACTTGACGCCGCTGTTGCCCGGCAACGAGGAGGAGGATCGTGACGATATTGAGATCATCATGAACACACAGATCGAGGGATTCACACAAGCCGCTTTGGCGGCCGGAAGAGGGGATTATTCGCCTGAAAATAGCGATCAAGAAGAGGATCTATCACGCCGAGAAGATTGGGGCGGATTCGGCTATGATCGCGTGCCTAATAACTACTCGGATGACGAGAGGGTCGAGGCGTGCATTGTGGTGGCCGGGATGACAATTCCCGTGCCGCAGTCGCGGGCCCGAGACTAGGCATCACATTCACTTATACACAACAATGTGGGAATAGCCTCCAGAAGGTTCAAATTGTCAGAATCAATTGATCAGATGAAGCGCTTTTTAATGATTATATTTTTATTAAAATTGGCCTTCAATTGGTGGAGAAATGAGGCAATCAAGTTGCTCAAGGTGGTTACAGCAGTGACGCAGTTACAGGTTGTGATGCCCCCTCTGTGATGAACAGAGGGGTACGTAACTTGCTTACCTAACCCCCTGGGTACTGCAGGAGAAGCAAACCGGTCGCGGTTTGCGCCAAGGAATCTTGAGGAACGAAGCTGGCTATGGCTGATTTCGGTTTCCTTCACCACCTCTGATCATATATATTCCAGGTTCAAATCTTAGGAGTCGTAGAATGGTTTTGCAGCAGCGTCGTGTTCAGAGTCGCATGCTTCGTCAATTAGCACGTCAAGTGCTTGGGACTCTACCCTAGAATACCTTGCATTTCGAATTATCAATGGTTAATCTCACTGAATCAGACTGTCTAGCCTGTCAAGGATGTCGGCAGGGGCAGCTGAGAACAAACGCCTCGGAATGGAGCCCTCTTACGGAGGTCAGCGGCAATCAGGAAAAAAAGGAGAGGAAGCGGCCTAAGGTGCGTAGTCAGACCACCTTCGGGTGCCGTATCTGTGATGTTGCGAGATGTCAAAGCAAATATTGCTGGGACTTCTATCACCACCTAATTTAGCATGGGAATTTTGTACCTTTTATTTCGCACATTTTAATTGGCCATACCCCCTCATCGTTACCACAGTGGAGGTCCGCACGCACTCAGGAGATATGGAGAAATGGGGGTTAGGGATGATAGTGAGTTCCGAAAACAAAATCTTGTCAGAACAGAGAAAAGTTGATATAAATAATAGAGCAAGAGAAATTTAATCGAATGAGACTAGTCCCATATTTTTCACTATCTTATAGAATAACTTATATCAATATGCACGGACAGACAGTGTAGAATCAGGGGGTAGTTCTTCGGAAGAATACCGGCAAATCGCAAGGGTAGTCTAGTTTGGCACGGTCGAAAATTGAATAATGCGGCGCGATTTGGATCAACATTGGTACAGTAGAACCACGTTTCTTCAGTCTTTGGGCGCAATCAGGATTGCGCCCTGCGTGTTGAATGATACGAGGCCTGATTTCGGCCTTGATCGGCCTCCTCCGACCCCAGGCTGAGGCAAGTATGTCTGAGGCGATCTTCGGCGGCCGGACCCAGGTCACCTGGGTGGCTTCTGCCTCAGGCAACATGCCTTTCGGTGCCTGACCACCACGGCGCTTCGAGTCGCACAACAACAACGTTACAAATAATAAACAAGAAGGAAAAGAAAATCACATCCACGCACTCCGCTTGACGACAGTCTTGCGTCATACCAGTACGGACGGACGGGCAGACGCGCAGTGGCGGTAAGAGGCCTACTGGCACTACCCTCTGCAGACAAAGGTGAGACCTGTCGCAGGAGGATATGAACCCTGTTAACGCTGACAGAATGCCTGCTCGCCTCGCAGACCACCATACCTGAAGCATAGCACGCTCAGTTGCCAACACACGAACCCTCTCGACAACTTAAGATGGTGCCCCGGCGCCTGCTCTCGGCGCCCTGCGTGCTCGAAGTCGAGCGCAAGTTCCGAGCCTTGGCTGTCCGCAAGCTGACCCAGCGCGGGGGAGACCCTCACTTCCAAAGCCTGCGCAAACTGCCACCCAAATGCATCCGAGACACCTACTACGACCGCACAAACATTCTCTCGTCGGCCGGCGCGTGGGTGCGTCGGCGCAACGGCGGCTGGGAGGCCAAGATCCGAAAGGGCGGCGACTTTACCAACTCGCGCTTCGAGGAGCTCACCAACCCGCGCGACATTGCGGCCTATGTCCAAAGCGTCACGGGGGCAGCAGACGCGGCAGCGAGCGCGGGCTGCAACTTTGGGCTGGCTGCCACCGCCGACTTTTGCACGCGGCGTGAGACGTGGATTGCGGATGGCGAGTTCCGCATCGTCCTCGACGCCATAGATTTCGGCCACGAGGTTGGCGAGGTGGAGCTGCAGCTGGTGCTGGCGGGCGTGGGCGACGAGGAGCCCGGCGAGGCGCGGAAGCAGGAAGCTGCGGCAGCGATGGACGAGCGCGTGGAGGCGTTCATGAAGAGGTACGCGTGGGCGTTTGCGCCCGGCGAGCCCAAGGGCAAGCTCACGGCGTATTTCGAAAAGTTCAACACGGGGCGTCAGGCATAGTTCATGTACTCTAGGTCTGCGATGCATCGCTCCCCAAGGAAATTTATTTCTTCCTCTGTCAAGGAGACGATGAATACAACCTCACTTCCCCTACAGCTAACGGCACGCTCAACCTTTCATGGCTTCTCCCTCGTCTCTATGCCATGTCCAACGCTCTTCCGCCAGCAGTATTTCCGTGAGCTTCTCGTACGTGGTTTCCGTATCGGTGCTGGTATTAACCTGTTTCCATAGTGCGTTAGTGAGACAACGGCGATGATGGGGGCAGCAGGCTTTGCAGGAAGCTGCAAACGCACTATGACAAGACGGCCGCCAGCTGCATAATGGGCGAGCACAGGAGGATTTAGTTCGAGAAACTCGCCGTATCGGCGTCGGAATGTGTCTATGTCGTCCCCATCGCGGCCTGCTTGTCGAGTGACAACACGTTCTTCGGCGAGATCTCGGGGGCAGTCGAAGAAAAGGACGAGGTGCGCATGACCGTACTGTCTCGCCGTTAGCTCATGCAGCCATCCATTGACACGAGTAGCACTTACCACGTCCTCAAACAGCTTCGCCTGGTCCAGCTGTCTCGGGAATCCGTCTAGCAAGATCGGGCGCATGTCGTTGGCGTTCTGCACCTGCGGTTTCAAGATCGACATGAGCAGGTCCGAGCCCAGCAGCTCGCCCTTCTGTACGCAATCGACGACGGCCTGATTCGCGTCCGGGGCCTTTACGGCTGCGCGCAGGAGGTCGCCTACGGAGAGGTGGCGGAAGCCGTAGTCTCGCGCGAGCCGCTTGCACAGCGTGCCTTTGCCTGCCCCAGGGGCACCTGGACACATGGTGAGGCTCCAGCCCAGGAGGGGACGGAAGGGACAGTTGGCTTACCAAGCACAAAAATGACTGTGTTCTGTGTCATCGTCGATTCGCGGAAGCTGTTGCGACCCAGGAGGTGATGGTTGACACGGGCTTGTACTGAGGTGTTGCTGTGAGGGAAAAGCGCGAGGAGACAGACCGGCCCATGGAGACGGGTGTAGGCTGTGCTTCCGTTAGGCGGAGATTTTCACATCGTACAGTTGATCTAGGGCTCTTCATCCGCAGGCTGGGCACAATCGGGCTGGTGACGGCTGTGACACCATAGCGTGCGGTGGGAGGCCGCCTCAACACACAATTACCCGCTCTGGGCGCACGGCATGCCAATAGCGTCCTGTACCTTTATTGATCAGAGATTTTTTCATAGAACATTTGACCTAGGGTTTCCCATTCTCAGGTTGGGCATATTTGAGTTAGTGGTAGCTGTTATACCGTGGAGCGAGGAAAAGGCTTTGAATTGTGTACATTGTACATATACAAATGCTTGCCCCAGGTGTGGTGCCATGCCAAAACTATGCCGTGCCCCTACTGGTCGGAGATTTTCACGTAGTGTAATTTGCAAAGAAATATTGTTTCACGACCACTTAGGCTGTTGGCGGTGGCTGTAACACCTAATGCGGGAGGCCGTTTACGCACACAATTACCTATTCTAGGAACCATACTAACAACGTATCGCGTCGTTCACAAAGAGTTTGCACCGTCTACGGGGATAAATCCTCTGATTCCCTCTTTCTCCAAGCCATGTTTGTTCTTCTCTGTCTTATCTCCTTCCTCTCCGAAGCCTCAGCTTCCCCTTGCTGCCACGCAACTTAGCAAAACCTGAAAGGTCAAAACATCATCATGGCCCTCCTCGCCCTGCTTGCCTTGACAGCCCTTGCTGCTGTCGTCTTCCGGCTTTGGCTGCGTCGTCCCAGTCCCCGCGGCCAGGTCCCCGTATCCGTCAACTACCATTTCTCGCGCCGCTGCAACAAGACGTGCGGCTTCTGCTTCCACACGGCCACCACGTCGCACGTCGAGTCCCTCGAGCAGGCCAAACAAGGCCTGCAGCTCCTCCAGCAGGCCGGTATGCGCAAGATCAACTTTGCCGGCGGCGAACCCTTTCTCTACCCGAAGCTGTTGGGCGACATGGTCGACTTTTGCAAGCAGACGCTGCGCCTAGAGTCTGTGTCCATCGTCACCAACGGCAGCCTCGTCAAGGAGCGCTTTCTCCGCGAGCACGGCCACAGCATCGACATCCTGGCCGTCAGCTGCGACTCGTTTGACGAGGCCACCAACATCGAGATCGGGCGCGGGTCCGGCGACAACGTCTCGCAATTGTACAAGATTGCGGCGTGGTGCCGCATGTACTGCATCAAGTTCAAGCTCAACACGGTCGTGAACCGCCTCAACCACGCCGAGGACATGAACGCGCACATTGCGGCCCTGCAGCCGTTCCGCTGGAAGTGCTTCCAGGTGCTCATCGTCGAGGGCGAGAACGACTCGGCTGCGACCCTGCGCGACGCGCGCAGGTTCCTCGTCACCGATGACGAGTTCGACCGCTTCTGCCAGCGCCACGGCGGCCAGACCAGCCTGGTGCCCGAGCCCAACCGGCTGATGGCTAAGTCGTACCTGATCCTCGACGAATACCTCCGCTTCCTCGACCGGACCGGCCAGCAGCCGTCTCCGTCGATCATAGAGGTGGGTGTGCAAAAGGCTCTGGAGAGTGTCTTCTGGGACGAGACGGCGTTTCTTGAGCGCGGGGGCGTGTATGACTGGGGAAAGGCTTCGTATGTGGGGGATGGCAAGGAACTGGAGTGGTAGGCACGATGTCGCCTGTCGTGCCGTGGAGGACGACATTGGACCCTCGGGACATGGTCAGCCAAGACCTGACTTTGTGGCTCTAACCATCAAGGGGGATGTTGCGCTTGTATCGCATATGTATAAGGCATCCATGTCGACGGGGCAGAGCAGAAGATGCTGATACGGGTATTACAAGCATAACTTTGAAATGGGTAGGCTTTACGGAATACCGTAGGGTTGTGTTCCGGTGGATCCTTGCAGGTGTGTGCTACGGCCGAGCTGAGTCCTCCTCTTCTTGGCTGACCGCGTGCTCGAGTCTCCAGATAGAGTCAATCGGCTGGAATACGCGATGGACCGAGTTGCTTCGGCTTAGTCTTGGCATGTGAACTTGATATCAGACCAACGGGGGGATTAGCTTCGGCTCGGATGGTCTGGCCGTGAGTAGTGTGGCTAACAAGCAGACCGTCTGATAGACCGATTGAGTCCGTCTGATAGACCGCCGCAGACCGACAGACCAGCCATTCTCGTCAGACCGATAGACCGGTCAGACCGGTCAGACCGGTCGGTCTGGGTTGGCCGAAATGGGCTACTGTTTCACCCCCGCCATTGGCCCACTGCGCCCCTAGGAATCAGGGGTAGGTCTGTTTACTCCGCCTGGCGCGTCTGCACTCGCCAGAAAACTATTGCAAACATTCGCGTCGTGCTCCGTACGTACGCGCCCATACCCGCATCATGATATCTTCTAACAGGACTTCAAGCCCTGTGTCGTCTATACCGCAGTCCCTTGCCTCTTATCTACCTCCAACCTCGACCGGTACCACCACCGAGGACACGGCAGACGATGCTCCCCAGTGCGAATTCGATGTCGATTGGGAGAACATATGGCATTGCGGAAAAGACTTGTGTGCGTTAAAAAGAGGCCTCGTCATAGACGGGTCGTCGGCACAAAGATGAAAGAATTATGGATATGTCGGCATGCTGCAAATTTAGAGCATAAAGGAGTACGTTACTGGCTTTGTAGACTCTGCCACGAAAAGAGGAGCTATTGGATGCTCTGTATGCCTCGTCAGGGATAGCTCACGCCGCGAGGCACCTGCTCTGTTAGCACCAAATCGCTGAATTTGGTGATAGTAGTCCCAACGTGATAACTCCGTTTACCTTGGCGGCTACGTCTGCGTCCTCTTCTGTGCGTCCTCTGTCGCGACAGGCCAGTCTAGGCTTTTAGCTCGCCTCCCACTTCGATGAAAGGTCATAGAAATCTCGTTTCGTGGATTGGATTATCCTCGAAGATGTAACCTTCCGGCAAGCATCCAGCGAATGGCTTCGGTGGCTAATAGCAAACGGCGGGGGGCTTGCAAGTCAGCTGCTTCCTGAGCATCACACAACGGTCTGCTCATGGATCCGTCAAACCTTTGAATCCCGACGATAGATCATCTTTAATCTCGTCAAGGGCGCGAAGAGCTCCGTTTACCTAAGCTTTGATCTCTCGACTGCTTCAAACGGGTTTCACTACATCGGCATCGTCGGCCACTTTGTTGACAGTGAGGGCGAAAAACGTGATGTCCTTCTTGGACTGCCGCGCCTGGTTGGCCCACACTCTGGTGAGAATATGGCCTCGTATGTCAAGGAGGTGATCGACTAATACGAAATGGGCTCCAAGCTTGGATACTTCATGCTTGATAACGCCGAAAGCAACGATACCTGCCTGGAGACGCTCGCGAACTGGTTCCGCATCGACATTGGCCGACGCCGCTTACGTTACATAGGCCACACAATCAACCTGGTGGTCCGGGCCGTCATCTTCGGCTCAAACGTTACTAAATTCGAGGCGGAGCTTCGTGGGGCTACGGATGAATTCAGTTTCGACATTTGGGCCAAGAAAGGGGCCATCGGCAGACTCCACAACCTTGCTACCTACATCCGCCGGACCGACCAGCGACGACAGGCGCTTCGGCGTTTACAGACCGAGCTCGCGGGGGATGATGCCATATTTACCTTGGAGATCGTCGTTTGTGGCAAGACACGCTGGAACTCGATTTACATTATGATCAAACGCGGTATGCGTATATATCTGTGTCACTCACCTCTGTTGGACATTTGCTGACACGGGATCGGCTTATCATAGCACTCGAACTATGCAGCGCCATCGAGCTCTATCAATCTCGCTGGCAAAAACCCAAAAATGATCCCGTCCACCGTAATCTAACGAGGGATTTCCTCAACGCTGCGGACTGGGCTGAACTAGAGCGCTTCCAAGACTTCCTAAAGCCGTTTTACATCCTTAACACCCTGCTCCATGACCCAGAAGCGATCTTGACATCCTTGCTTAGACACACAACTCTGGCTGTGCGGGTGTCGTTCTTGGACTGGTCAAGCACGTTCGGAGGGCAGTCAAGGAAGGCCAGAGGCTCAGGCTCGCCCTCATGCTTCTTGAGCGACATAACCGCTGCGAGTCACAGGTGACGAGGACGAAACAGAAAACTGGTCTAATTGGGACTACTCTTGTCGGCATTAGCATCGCTGCCAAAGTCAGTGCGAGCATAGCTGATCTCTGCATCCTTAGGGAGGAGCATTTCGGCGGGGAAGAACCGCTCGTGGTCGACCAGTGAGAAAGGAGCTTCAGTGCCCCCAGTATGCTCGCCCTTGGATATAGCCCTCAGAACTTCGAGATTAAGGGCACCGAGATCGGTATCCCAGATCATCAAACTATGAAGACCCATTTTGCTGGGATAATCGATCCTCATCTAGGATGACTCGGCGTCGTAGAATCTAAATAGAGAGAAAATGAGCGAACATGACGCATCTGTTTCACCTATTCTTGAACTCACGAGATCCGGCAGTGGCCACTGTAGCCCATGTACGGTATCGGGCAGCGGCGGCCTCGTCCAAATGCCGGCAGGAAGATCTGCCGGTTTTATTAAGTATTCTATGATCTCTATTGGTTAGGAAGTAGTAATAGATACGGTTCCCTTTGTCAATTAAGTGGCTCTATGGCTACTTAGCGACATATGAGAGAATTTCAGCCGCGGCATAGCAGCGACCAGACTAACCAGTACCTTTGAAGCCACAGCCGGGTTTCTAGCACAAAGGGTCTTCGCACTCAAAGCATCGATTATAGAAGCCAAGCCGAGTACGATGCCAGAAGGCTCAACGCCAACGCATTAGAACTGCAAGAGGTTTATGTATCAGTCAAAAGTGCCAGATAGATACTAAGTATTCCAGTGACACTTACCAGGTCCAAAGCACAGTCAATTTCAGGCAGGTTAGTATGCGACAAAACTTGCTTTCCGGCAGTGTTCTCACTATCCCTGTGCAAGTCATAGGACATAAGGTTAATCCAACCGACATGGGCCTCGATGCCCTTAACATCGAAATGACGAAGGGAACAGTAAAGAGGATGCATTAAGAGTGACAATCGATTCCCCACCGCTCGCGTTAATGGCCACTCACAGCTCTTTCATTCGAGCCATATACTTCTTACCAGCCCAGTCTTAGTCGTCGCAGTCGACAGCTATGGGATATTCCCAGTCTGAGACAGTGTCAGTAACCTTCCTGCAGGAGATCCCCATAGGGTTAATCCAGGCTTCGGAGACGTCATGCTTTTCAAGCACAGTTAGAGTGAAAAAAAAAAAAGAATCCTGTGACAAGACTGTCAGGGGTTGGGATAGACGGAAATCCAGGCGGACAAACTTTTCTCTCAATCTGTACTGTTCTTGTAGATCATTGTAGGTATATTGATCACTTTCACGTCCCGCTCGAACTAGGGACTTACCCGAGAGAGCGTAGGCTTGCTAGCCTCGCTGTCTAATTATTGTGTCCGCCAAACAATCGTTACCTAATAAGTCCTCAATTGCCGTCAATCGGTTCGATACTAGCATAAATATGCAGCGGGTGCTTGACCTAGCTTGCACGAGCACTTTGAATTAGAAGCCCGTTGCGTATGATCAGCTACGCATTCCGTGTCCTTTGCTCGAAAAGCTCATTCTGCAGCTTCTGTCAGCCAAGGGACCTGGGCTGTCTGAACGACGATATACGTGATTGCCGGGAATAGCCCAACAATCATCTGCGGGTATTGAGTCATCAGCATGCGGTAATATCGAACTTATCGAACTGACTACGATTCCAGCGTGGGCAAGTCCAAAATTGAGCCCCGGTCAGTACGTCTAGCAAGCTGCTGAAAGTTATTAGAATCGTGTTTTCCCATCGACTGATCGCCGCGTGATATTGGGAGACCCTCTTTGTAGCTTCCTAAAGCACGTAAGCGTTCGAAATGTGATGCAGAAGATAAATGTTATTATATCCGGGTCATGGGTTCTCACTGCCTTTGGCCTATCATCCGGAAGCCTGGGTCGTCAGGAACTCACTATTGATCCAATGAGCGGGCTGCATGAAATGAAGGCGAGCATTTTGTGCTTTCTCGGAGCTTACTCCACGGTGCAGGTACATGATCCTGCTGCTGCCTAGTAGTACCTTCCATGAGAGCGTCTTGAAACACAAGGCCGATCGGCTTCTCAGATCTATCTACGCACCTATACCCGAAATTTCAGTCGAAACCAACCACACCGACAACCACTTTCCACGAAACCGACCGGCCGCCGCCGAACCCAACACGAACCACAATGGCGACTCCGGTCCCCGAAGTCGAGATAGATCGCGACACGGGCGAAATCGACACCCCCGCAATCAACCATGGGCGAAACCAGCACTGCGCAGGACGATACCATGCAGGATAACGTCGAGGGTAGCACCGCTGCTGCAACCGATAACAACACGGTCGACTTCAGCGACCTTTTCGCCAACATCAACGACGACCCCAACCAGGAGGAACTCGATATCACCACGAGCGAATCTGAATCCGACCACGAGTCAGACCTCGAGGAGATAGAGCCTCCCCGCCCCGCCAAAAAGGGCGGCAGACGCCTGCTTCCCGACGCGCCCCACGCAGTGTCGGAGGCGCATCCCACCGCCGATACCAGGAGAAAATCGACAGGCTGATGAACAGCTGCGCCTCCGCTAGCAACGATGAGGAAGACGAGTTCGTCCAAAACGGAACCTACGCCGACTACAGATACGACGGGCCCACCAAAGGATCCGCCACGAAGAAGATCTGGATTCGACAGGACGCCCTCCAGTGCCTCAACGTCGAATTCTGGCTGACCCGCCCGGGGCATCAGGCTGGACAGGAGCCCGATTTCGACTGCCCCAAGGCCGAGAGGAACCACGTGGAGTACGAGCTCTTCCTCCGCCTTGAACACCTGATTCACGAGTACTACAACGGCACTGAGGACGGCGAACTCGGCGATGGAATGGCCGACGGCGACACTCCCATGACCAACCCCGTCGAGAAAGGAAAGGAGGCCGCCGGAAGCAAGCGCGAGAAAATCAAGGGCGAATCCAACTTGGTGCGCAAGACCAAGAACCGCGTCCGAGACGCCGCAAAGGCCTACATCAACGGCGGATACGGATACAGTCGGGGCAACAAGAAATGGTACACCGAGTTCCTCCCCGATCGTGCCGAACTCATGCTCTCTCGTTTCGTCGATCCCTACGGCGCTGCCAACGGAACCATCGCGGGCCACCTCCAAACCATGAAGGCTCCTGGATGACCGAGATCGGGGGACGCCTTGATACCGTAACTAGTAGTAACCAAGCTAGAATCGACGACAACATGTCCGCAGTCGCTGCCAATGCCGCCGCCACCTCGATCGCCACGTCGAAGGAGGTCGACGAGCTCAAGACGAACATGCCAAACTCCGCGACCAGCTGGTCGTAAAGGTGCGTCAGATGGACGGCGAGCAGAAGAAGCTCGTGAAGAAGGTCAACAAGTTGAGCGGCGAATCCAATCACTACCACGAGGAAATCAACAGCCAGGCGATCCGGATCGCCGAATGCGAAGGCATGAAGAAATCGATCGACGATTTCAACGAGACCATCAGCGGAATCGACGTCGAGATTCAGAAGATTGTCGTAGCCGAGGTCAAGAAGCAACTCGCGGCTAGACAGCCAGCCACGACGATTCGCAAGCCGAAGCCAACCCCTGTCCTGGAGGACCCGACCGACAAGCGCGCGAATCCGGCACCGCGAGACCCAGCTGCTCGCAGCAGCACTGGCGCTCGCGGAGGCATCGCGAAGGCCTTCCCTTTCGGCCAATCGCCCGCCAAGTCCAGCAAGAGGCGCCCGGCCGGAAGCGCCAAGCCGGCCAACGCATCTGACAAGCGCAAGGTTGGTGAGATCAACTGGGATTAGGACTTCTTCGACGAGGAATAAAACGGAAACAGGAATGGTTTGGAGGAATAAGGAAGAAGAACGAAAGGGTCGGGTAATTGGGATTTTTCGAGAAAGGGACGGAAGGAATCACGGAGTTTGAGGAATACCCGGAATATATTTATGAGAATGTTTCGCTGCTGGACTGGACGAGGAAGGATAGGGAGAGCACAGACTCGGATTCTGCTGGTGCTGTATCGGAGAGCCAATGGAGGCCGGGTCATCAACAAGAATGCTTGCGAGGAAATCGTCAAAGTGCGTCTGAAAGGAGTCACCTTAGGTTGCGTGGCAGTCGAAAGGCTAACTGGCCTGCTAGTATTGCAAAGTCGAGTTGCAGACGATGTTTGACCTTGACAATCAACCGGGCTCCAAGCCCGTGGCGAGCTCCGATGAAGCCATGATCTACGCAACCTACGCGCTCTATCTCAATCGCCTCGGCACAGGTGTCAATTTCGAGGAAAGGTTGACCTCCTACTGCCTGAGACGAGGGTTAGCGGAGGCTCTTTTTCACGTTGCCCCCGACCCAATTGTTGACCAGGTAATGCGGCACAACCCTATGACAGGCTGTCTCCAGAACGCATACCTGAATTTCCGCGTCGGCTGGAACACCCAGATGGCTTTCCTGGGAGAAGAGCCCTCAGACAACGGCTTAACCAGAGCGTTCACACATATGAGTATCAGGTGTGACGCAAGGATCCCCCAAAAAATACCGAGTGAGGAAGTTGAAAAGCTAGGTACTGATCCAACGATCGAGACACTGTCGAAGCGTACGGAGAGCATGTCGTCTGCAATCAAGCATGACTATGGTTTCATCAGCCGAGCACCAAAAATGGTGCTGGATGAATACAGAGGACTACAACGTGAGTTGAAAAATGCCAAGAAGAAATTCCTGGAGGAGATGACGAGGGTGTACCGGGACGCATGCAGGAGCAGGCTCTATGACGAGGAGTTGGAAAGACAACTGACTGGAGCCACTCTCGACATGACCATCGGCCCCATGATCCATCACCAGCTAGAGGAACGGAATCAAGTACGGATGATTCTCTGCGACTTCAACCGGGATTTGAGCTCGGATAAGGTGAAGGCGCGCAAAGTCTGCGCGATTGACCTTTTGATCGCTCTAGCGTCCTGCCGGGAGGTACGACGTCCCACACAAAAGTTGATGGCCAGTACAGCAGGTGGATCTGGCGCTCAAGAGACGAGTCTCGCTTCGCAGGAGGCTGAAAAGGATGAGGCGATACCTCGCAAGTTGGAAAAAACCCAGTGTCCCGTTTGTATAGGAGACGAGCAGCTATCATACGGGGCAAGAACTCGCAAATTCACGAGAGTCTCCCACATGATGACTCATGTCGACCGAGTTCATTTACAGCAGAAATCTCCAGGGTCTCCTTGGGTCTGCTATCATCCCAGCTGTAAGACCGAAGGCAGACCTCTTCCTCTAGAAAGCCTGAGTCATTTTAAGAATCACGTCAAGACGGAACATGGAGTAAAGCTTCGCGAGTGAGAGGATCCGCGATTCACTTAGAATATGTTTCCTATGTAGTGGCAAATCAATTTCGTACATGCTCAAGGAATTTCTGATTCCCTCTCCAACCCCAGAGGCCCGTTCGCCGCCCACAAGCCCATTGATAAAACGCACGGTCAACTTCTAGCAAAGATATCGCTGGGGCTTGCTGATCCCCACGATGCTTGCATCGTTCTAATACTAGGCTGGAGAGTCGCGATGGACGTACTCTAGATAGCACAAATGAGGTAGATACAGCCATCATCTCAGAGCACATCAGGAAGCTCCTATTACAATTAAAACAGATTCCTGACGGCGACACGGGGTCTCCAAGTTTCAATCCAAAGTATTCGCAGCGTACTTTGAAAGGTGTTTGTAACTCAGCATGGGGTGGAAAGTGTATTTGCCATTCTAGGATCCTCTATCAGAATCACGTTAATTATGCCTACAAAGAAGCTAGCATCGTGGAGCTGGTATGTAACCTCGACTATGGGCTCCTAAGTTGCCTAAATACGGGAGTGAATGAAGTGAATGAAGTGAATGAAGTGAATGAAGTGAGCTATTAAGGCGCTCAGTTTGTCTAGTTTCTCGGGTGGGGTCAAGGTATTCTCCCTGTTCTTCCCTCCCTGAATTGCCTCAGGGCCTCAGACTAGGGAAGCCCAAAATTCGAGGCTTGACCTCGGTCTCTGCTGAGCAAATCACTTCTAAATGTACTACAGACCATAGACAGCTTTGTGAGCCTGCGGTTTTTTCGAGAGCTTTAATGATGGCATATAAAGCATTCATATGGCATAGGGGAGAAAATAGACATCGCACAATGAAGCACTGTCTTACATATAATTGCATCATACTCAGGCCGCCTAGGCTGACCGCCTACCTTCCATATTCCAAACTCCCTGCCAAGAATTTTGCCGTTCCCCCTACAATACGCAGTTTGGCATCTGTTATCGCATAGGAGTGGCCATGGAGCCCGACAAGTGTGAAACCTGTCGTGGTAACAAAACGGTTATGGGTATTACGTGCCCGACCTGCGGTGGTCGGGGCTAAGCGCCTTTCGAGGTGAACATCTTGTGTCGACAGGTATGTTGTTCCCCTGCCTCTGTATTCCTCACTGGTATCTAACACACATCACAGGCGCTCGGAGTTCATGTCAGGAAGCGTGGGAAAGTGGTTACGCATATCAGGTAGAATTCATTGGGCTACGGATGAAGTGTTTTGCGGTATGGGCATGCAGTAACGTGTGTCCTATGGACACTGCTGTATCACCTCTTTTGCGTCTCTTCGCTTGTACAAACTCGGAAACCACGCAGCATGCCAAGGACATATCAGGTCCGCCATATCCACCAAGACTCCGGCCCCTTTCCAATTCTCTGCCCGTAACGGCACCAAGCAGAACCCAGTGAGCCAAAAAAAATCCAGCTGCGCTTGTACAACCTCCGTATCCAAGGTATGATCGCTGTCGGACACATATTCATATACAATGGCGTGATAAGATTCACTCGGTAAAAGTTCACGCATATCGCCATCTAGTCTCATCTCACGAGGGCGCAAGGTCGAAGGGAGTGCGCAGAGCTCCTTGCCACTCATCATTGTCCAGCCATAGCATTTCCTCAGGTGAGGCAGGGTACTGTATTTCACCGCGCCGGGTGTCTCTCGAAATAGCTTTCGGTCGAGACCCTCATTGGAAAAGGCATGGAGATTGAGAGCCGCATCGGGCCATGTTTCCGGCTTTGGATTCAGCCAGATGGGGTTGGAAGAACGTTCGGTTGCATGTCGCATCGTTTCGAGGAGTGAGGCGTTTTGGCATTCCCGCTGGATAGCCCAGTATCGCGTACCCTCCGGTGGGTGGTTGTCCCAGAACTTGGTTGTCAGCGAATTGCCTTTGCTGGGAGGGTGTCATACGAAACATACTACTTTGAGCGCATATACCTGGCCACCAGCATCTACTTTCCACACGATGCCGTCCTGCCCATAGCCTAACAGGTTGGTAAAGGTGAATGCCCCCTGTTGCTTGAAACGTCCCAGTCGAGGCCGCCGGAAGTTTGCCCAGGCACAAGCGGTTGTGGTATCGTCGATCAATTTCTCATCGAGGAAGGGTTGCTCTTTCGCGGCGCGACATCTTCTTTCGAAATCTGACAGAATGGGGTCGGGTTTGGGGGGTCGCCACCGTACACGTTCAGACAAAGACATGATGCTGAGATGAAGGTCGAATGTGCCTGTACGGCTTCAGCCATTGACTGGCTTCACGTGGTACACTACTTCGGTAAAACGTAACCCCGCCTTCTCTGTCTCCTGACCACATCAATGAGGTCCCCGCTTTATGCATGTATGCATGAACCTTAATTCTGATGGGTGCTGCCTGTTTTGTGGGCGCATAAACCCCAAATCTGTGGTCCAGCACATGGCCGTTGCTGACCACACACCTGTGATAGACCACACTATTGTGGTGCATCCATGGTAGTGACGTGGCTGCATTTCCACACATGGACCACAAGAACGTGGTAGGGCTGTACACATGCGGCTTGATCCATGTAGTTGACAAATCTCTCGTTACCAAGTCTCACTGGACCGCCCAACCTCGTGTTACTGCTTGATCCCCTTTAGGGCCACTATTTGCTTACTTTGAGTCCCCTTTCAGGTTTAGTATATCGTCAAAGCATTCAACGCCACGGGATCATTTTACATGTACCAATGGCTTACAGGGCATGTCCCTGGAGTTCATCAAGAGTAAGCGCAGGCCATGTGAGATCATCCAATAGGATACGATTGCGATACCCGCGGCTTCGTGTGATGCAGTTTCGGCCGAGACCCACGTGCAACCACACTAGGTCGGACTAAGGCAAAATAGGAGAGCGAACTGCTTTCAATGGTTTGTAGGTTGATGGTTCTTGCAGCGCATCTCGCCATGGCCGTACTTTGGTGCAGATATTTGTGTGTATACAGCGCCTGGTCGCTCTTCATGCGGCCTTCACATCAGCGCTGTTAATCTCTCAGCCTGCTCCCATCTCGGCTCATCACTTGTGTGAACTCTGAAAGGAATAAGAATGCCAGCCGTTGCCACATGAATGGTGCTTATTTCCTCTCATTCAACACATTACTTCCAAAGACTCATCACTTTGCGATATTTTTTGTCACAGAACTGAAGCTCAACAGACATGTCATCGGCTCCGGACACGTCCCCCGGCCCTATTGTCTATTCTATGACTTTGTCTAAGTGTTTGGCTTAACCGTAATATATGTCTTGGCCTCTCCTTTCTTCTCGAGCACGATGCCGGGGCGTTCGTCCTGGGCGGGACTGGATTGAGAACTTCCTAGCTCTATTAGCTAAACGGCGCTTGAGTGAAAAATGATGCATCACGCTGTCTGGCTACCCGCCTTGCCTCTTCTCCTTCCAGGGCGAGGTGTGGTCCCATCGACAAAACGCGAGTATCCGGGATGGTGTCAGTCGTGGCCACTGTGTAACGCATGAGTAGACTTCTTTCTGAGCACTAACCCTGACATGCGCAACGCCACGAGCCCTCGACTAACCGAGAGCTTTGGGCATGAACGAAGGGGGAAAATCATATTCGCTCGATGACACCACCACTGAGGAGAGGCTGTCCTCCTGGAGTATAGTGGCCGCACACTTCTGGTATCGATCCCAGCCGAAGCTGTAACTGCCACCCATTTCAGACATTGCCATACTAACGCCGCATTGTGCAGCAGCCGAAATACCGGAGAGGGGCATGGTGGGGATGAGGGCCGTCTCCTGAGGCGAATTGTAGGAGAGGGAGGTTGTTGGGTGCGGCTGGGTGAAAGCGGGGGCAGGCGCCGGATTGCTTTGTGCCATAGACACACAGACAAGACAGTTATCGGTGCTAGCAGGTGAAGCAACACTGGAGCTCGAGGGGGGCACTCCCCACAGCTCAACAGGCAGCTGGCTACTCTGCATGCCATGTTGCAGCCACGCGTTGTCCTCAGGAAACACCGAAGTCTGTTGGGTGACATCACCAACGCGCGGGCGAGGATGTTTTATGAGAGAGAGGATTTTTCCTTTCACCTCCTCGCTTTTGCCGTTGATAAGTTCGCCAGTTCCACCCTCTTCGAGTCCTTCGAGAGCCGAGACGTGGGTGCGGAAGACAATTTTGTTAATCTCCTGAATAAAGTATTCATGAAGCTTCTTGCACCACTGCTTCCTATCCGGCCAGTCGCAGGTGTTAGCCACGTTGACGCAGTAGACCTTCTTGTGGTGCTTGGCGAGGGCGTCGATGGTGTCTTTGGTGAGCTTGTAGGCGACCTCCTTGCGCAAAACCATATCGATATACACGACGTATGCCTCAATGTGAATGATCTCTTAATTCATGATGGCCTCGAGGAGGGGGTTGTTGGCGTCACGCTTAAAGTCGGCCTCGGGGGTCTTGGGGAGCATGATCGAGGTGAGGGTCCAGATGGCATTGGGTGACGATAGAGTCTCGGTGAGGTATCGCTGGTGCTGAGGGACACTGTTGAAGCGACGCTGCTTTACTCGGTTGTCGCGACGCTCCTCTTCTCGGTTGATGCGCTTGAGGGTTTGTGT
The DNA here is from genome assembly GCF_050370095.1 of Fusarium phalaenopsidis. Classification (NCBI taxonomy): domain Eukaryota; kingdom Fungi; phylum Ascomycota; class Sordariomycetes; order Hypocreales; family Nectriaceae; genus Fusarium; species Fusarium phalaenopsidis. Next base: position 88,235 of record NW_028145392.1, read on the forward strand.
GAGCCAAGGCTCAACCTTCCAACCCAGGACGACACTGACGGACGAGGCTCGAGGAGCGAAGGGAGCAGCCGAGGCAGGAAGAAGTGGCGGAGTCATGAAATTGACCAAGCCGCAGACGGGCCAAGGAAGGTGGACGAGTCAATTGATTACTGGCAGTGAGAAATATTCATGATGAGTGGCTCGGGGGGGAAATGTCGTGAGCAGTGAAGGCAAGATGAGTGAATCACGGATGCTTTATAAAGCCGGTAGGCTCGCAGAATGTTGGCTAGGCGCGTTCCCTCGTGAGTCTGTTCGGCGCGTGTGGAAGGACCCCCACCAACGGTGATCATGTGGCAGCGATGGGATGCGGACGTGCCTCGACGAGTCCTGTCAGCGCATGGCCAAGCAGGCTAGCTTGTAGATGGCTAGACCGAAGTCACTTTTCTGGCCCGCTGTGAAACCTAGTAGGTGTCGTTAAAGTGGCAGGAGCAGGGAACAAACAAGGAACGATCATCTTCTGGATAGGCGAACTACTGTGCTCCGCGGTGAGATTCATCACATTCTCTTCTACATTACAGGGTGCTAGTTTGCCATACGGTGGTGAGCTTGTGGCACCTTTCAGCAACAACGACAACCCACCCCCTCATGACTTGCTTGACATACAAGTATTGAGAAAGTAGTTGTATCTATAATTAATCATTAAAAATTACACATCGGACGTCCTTAACGCCACCGGCAACAATAGCACTGCCAACAATCTGGCGCTCCGCGTCGCCAGCCTCAAGCACAGCTCTTAGTATAGAATGAAGACGCAGATGCCTTGACCATGGCCTTGGTGAGACAGAGTGTCTCTTTTCGACACGGAGGTATCAATATTAGCCGGCCCCACGTGGACACGCAGGTCCGTGTTGTGGGTGCCCACGTCCAAAGTATTTATATCATCCTTCATCCGCACTCTGTAACTCTATACCCTGCACTGTCATGGAACACCTACATGGGCCCAATGGCCACCGAGCTGCGAGCCCAGATAGACAACAAGTCAGCCGTGGGCCTGCACCTGGGAATTTTCAGCGCCTCAGGTCAGACAGTTCCATGCACGACTCTGTGGCGACTACCGCCACTGAAGAAGGTGATTATAACTTGAGGTCTGGGTGGAAACAAAGAGCCACACCTGGTCTGTGTATTCTATAGGAGTTTTTCAGTATATGTTATTACACTCTCTTATATCTTGAAGCACCGCGTGATCCTCAACGACGTGCATCTCTGAGGACTCTGGCATCCTCACCCGTAGACTTTTCTTTTTGGCGTGGATGATGTTCTTCCCTGTGTGCTAAGGTACCGCCTTGGGCCAAGTCTTCTGGATCACGCATGCCGGAAAGGCAACTCCTCCGCGAGGCCAAGCCGCGACCGTCGAAGCTTATCTGAGGCCTTGACATATCTTCTCGTACCAAGTCTCATTGCCTTCGATGCTTCTACGGGACCCCCATCACTCAGTAACCATGCCATTGATCGCTTTCATCTGAGAGCCCAATCCAATCGCGACCTCTACCGGGGAGACGAAGATGATGGTGTGGATCTGCGATCGAGTTTCTTTGAGCAGAACAGTGTAATCATCAGCAAACGCTTATAGAAGTGCCTATGAGTTCATCTCGGCACGCTCTACGCGAGTAATCCTGTGCAATGTGAGCCCATGATGCAGTTGATCGACCCTGTCTTGGATATGCAGCTTATTATCATCTCAATGCTCTTCTCCCTTGGTTAGGCAAGGCTCTCGGGAATGTTTCGAGCACACTGATTGAATCAGTGGCTCAACTGGCTGTGGACTGCGGCTGTGACTCAAGATGCTGTAGCTTCCTTGGATCGGCGAAAGCGTCGTCCATAATGAGCAGGACGCGAGGTTCTCTATCTGCATCTCGAAAAAAGATATCGATTCTGCCGTCTTGCATGGCACGAATTCACGTCACTCTTAATAGAGATGTTGATCTCTGCGTGTCCAAGAACGAAATCATCATGATAGTCCGCAAAATGACGGTATAAGTCTGCAACCCAGGTATTCAACATATTTTCACAGCAGGGTCGGGACACGTTCTACGGCGTACCACAGGAAAGCACAAAAGAAGCAATATGAGCGGCGTTGGCTTTCTATCTAGGGCAAGGTACTGCGCAGGAAGAGCTGCTGGCGACGTGGCATGGAAGCCTGCGCGCCATCTTGAATTGATTCCCCTCATGATTCGAACACGTTGATCCTGTTGTCTATTAGTCTGTACCTGAGCTTGTGCCACCCTTCGCAGAACTCTGCCCACTGTCCATGCATTGTTCCGTTTCCCTCGTTTCCAAGAAGCACCAAGCTTCGCCGACAACACGGTTTCCGTAACTGTCAGATGGGAGCCGCTCTGGAAGGACTCCACGCAGCATGGAAGGTGCCTTCTTAGGGCGCAATATCGTTCTGAAGAAGTTTCTCCAGACAGTAGCGGCGATCAATGATTGGTAGGACGCTGACCCGGCGCCAGTGGAGGATGGACTTTGGATTGGGAGAGGACCTTCTCATTCGTTGGCCTATAAGGAAGTATATGCTCGATCGGCGAGGGGATGAACAAGGCTCATAGCCATGCTGTATTTGTTCCGGCTGATAGAAACCCCCGTGGTATTGTCGCCCAAGAGTGGTACGGGACGAAGACCGATCGCATGGAAAAGAGCCACCAGCGGCCCTTGCCATGCCCTATTGTCATAGTCTGGTTATCACTTGGAAAATCTATTGTGTCTTCGTTCTCGTGGTCACAGTATCGCCGCGAGACTCGACGAACTAGGCGTGATGGCCGATCGTGTTCAGAGGGTCTGTCATGATACCGATCAGCGGAGCCAGATGAATCACGGGGTTGATAGACTGTAGTACTGGCCTTGAATGACTGGCGCTGGTCAATGCCGCTGCGCTGCCGGGCCTGAGACGGCTGACAGGATGTTGCTTGCCATGGGTCGCGGTGCAGCAAGAAGACGTCTGAGTCGACGGAGGGAGAGTCGGGGGTGGGATACTTTGGCGGGCGACTCGGTGATAGCAGCTCCGGGACGGGGAACTCGGCGGCGGGAAGCTGAAGGGTGGCTATTCACGGGTAAGCCATCGGTCGAGGGCTCTCTGGAAGGAATTAGAGCCCAACGGAGGTAGGAGATTGTTCTTGAAGCGTGGAGGAAACTTGCCCGTGGGTGTGTTCTATCCCTCTGTGGCCTCCTCAGCGGGGGGCATAAAACGCGAGACTCAGGGAGGTGAGGGCACAGTCGATTCAGCCTCGTGTATTTTCTCCCCCGCTAGCCTCCCAGATTATGGGGAACTGCCTGAGAAGACCGCCGCTTGTTGGCTGGAGTGAAGAGAATATCCTCACCATGGAAAACACCACACCAATGGACGTTCTAACCGGCTCTGCGATAAATGGGGGCGGTCGAGACTGGGGGTGGACGGAATTTGGACTCAACTGCCATCATGACCGCCCCGAATCTTGCCATGCTTTGGCCCATTAGTAACAGCTGTAAGATTCGGTTTGTAGCATCATCGTGTGGCTGTCTTGGGCCTACGGTTGTTGGATTGACTCACTAGTGAGTGGATACGTCTTGCATGAGCAGCGTTGAGCATCCCTATCTAGCAAGCATGCTTTCCTCTTCTCTCGCCCGATCCCTCAGCTATCCGCACCCCTTTCCCGGTTCGTCAAACAGGATCACCAACGTGGCGCTTCCAGACCAAGCAGTGTCAATTTTGCTCCACCTCCAGCTGAATCAGTAGGCAAAAGGGTCTGCCCCTCTCGTTCCTGTAGTGCACACTCTGCCCGGCGTAACAGAGCAGTTGGTCCGGTTCCCACCTTAGCTCCTTGCCACTGTTGTCAGCAAGGATGACTGTACCACGGTCCTGAAGGAGTACGACGGCGTTGAGGTGGCCTTGGGATACTGACAAGGTCGAATTTGGCTCAAGCCGAAACACCTGGGGCTTCCAATGATCCATATTGACAACCCTCCATCCCCGACTCTCGGCGACCCAGGGGATCAGGCTGCGCTTTGACCTGGCCAGCATGGATAGGGGAGGGGAGGACCGCGTTGAGAATCCACCAACCTTGTCCTTGAGACAGTCGAGCAACTTTGGGAACAAATCAGGGAGGTCGGGGCGCTGGAGGAGTGGTGCTAGGCTGACCACCTCCCTGCCAGCCACGCTCTGGGCTTCCTTAAAAGCAGTGTCTAGGGAGATGAAGTTGCAGAAAAGGCCAATACGGAAAGTGAACCGTTCACCTAGTGCATCTTGGCCATACGGTTGATGCGCTGTCTCAACGGCATCGCGGCTTCCGATTAGCACAGCGCCTCCATTTACTTGTCGTCGTTTCTTACCTGAAGCGTCCAGCGAAAGGAACATAGATGATATTGGGAACGCGGAGTCAGGTCGAATCTGATGGCCTCTATGGCCGATAGATGTTCCGATACTCCCCCTGAAGAATTTCCATGTGGTGCTTGGTAAAGTTCGCCACCTTGGATAGCGCATTTGCTGCATCTGGGTACCCAGCATCCGGAAAGCCAAATCAGGCTGGAGGGAAAACGAACGACGGCGAACCGCGAGCTCATACGTGCGGAGTCCGACAACGCCGGGCAGGTGGAGCTCGTCCATCATTCGGATGAACTTTTGCACCCCCCACCTCATCCCATCAAGCGCTGCATCCGGCTTGTCCAGTGTCAAGCGCATGAGATTTCGCGCTTCTTCCAGACGTACCCCCCCTGCTTCACCGCTACCTCACAAGCGTCAAGCAGGACCATGATCTCCAGTTGGCGGCTTGGGTCCAACGCCTTGGCGAGTTATTCGGCCAGATCCGGATAAGTCATATGTTTGCGAGTCTGCGGCGGATATTGGCTTGTCAGGGTGAGCCTGCAAAACAGTGCCGCAACATCCTCGTCAGTCTGAGGCACTGTGAAAGCCCAGCCATTTTCACTCTGGGGAAACTGTCTCAGAACGGTCAAGACGTCATCCTTCACATCTGCGTCGGGTCTCGATAGCGTGTTTGACCCCCCAGGCTGCCATTGGATGATGTTTTCCATTGTTGGCTGGCGACGGTGTGGAAGAAATGTCGCGATGCCAACTTCCCCGCCTGTGAATCTAGCCTTTCTTGGAAATCTAGATTTTTAGTTCATCCCCACAGTCCGGGCCAGTCATCAGCCGCTCGTTAGTCCCGCCGAGTGGAGCCCCTAAAGCCCACTCGCATGCCAGGGTGGTAGGGTGGCTCCTGAACCACCACTCCTCAGGACAGGGACAAGGGCAGGATTGTGGCACGCTTCCGTGGTAGATGTACCTGATGTTCCTCGACTTGGCCCCTTGACAGTTTGCCTGATGGTCAGGACCCGAACACCCCTTCGATCGGTACCTTGGGCAATGCCTTGATCTGTGCCTAGCCGTGAGGATTGGAGATTTTCGACAGCAATATGGCGATAGGTACATCGTTGCTATTGACAGGCGGAGCTCAGAACCTCGCATAAACCCATGTTCTCCTGCGGTTGCCTTTTTGTCCCCTCGCCTTAATCCACCTTTCAATTCTCACCGGTCTTTTTTCTTCCCAGAAATTGCACTTTGTCTACTCCTGCGAACCAACTCTTCGACCGGCGGTGGTCCAGGCGGTGTGATTGCTGTCCAGCTCCAACCCACAGAGTGCGGCACACCCCAAACCGACCTCGGCTCTCTTGTCAACTAGCTGCCTTGCCAGGGCGACGGCCAGTTCTGATGGAGTATTCGACAAGCCTCAATGCGTTGACCAGGTGTCCCAAGCGCGTCAGGGTTGACTCTGAGCATGTTGACGGCCTTCCTACGTGGGCGAACGGCCACGAGGGCAACGGCAACGACTACGGCAACAGCATTGGGTGGGACGTTCAAGTCTTTGGCTTACCTGCCGAGCTTTTGACACCAGCAGCTTCACCGGATTCAACCTTTGACCTTGCTGAGTCTGCTAATTCTTCTACCCTACTGCCTCATCAAGGTGAGTATGCGAACCATGTCAAGCTGTCCGCTCCTCTTCTACCTATTGCGTCGTCGCCTCACCACCTAGATCGCCGTTACCAACCAAGAGTTTTCATCAATTGTATGAGAGCGAGTCAAAATTGAGGCATGGGATGGTAGACCATTGTGCTGACAACCGTCGCAGTCAGACCATACTCTCCTCCCACCTCACGGGGCAAGCGTTCGCGTCCCCTTTCACAAGCCCCTCGCAAACCTCGACTACGTCCATTACAACCCAAGCCAACTTCTGGAACTGCAAAGCTGGCGGAGCCTCGGAGAGCCACATCGCCTGACGTGAGGCCTCCCAACAGTCCTTCCACTCTACCTAAAGATTCGCTTGACGCGGAGCCCCGGAGAACCACATCATCTGATGTGAGGCCTCTCAACAGTCCTTTCACTCTGCCTGAAAATTCCCCGGACATTTTACACGAGCACGATCTTCGATACTCTCGACCAAACGACGGTAAAATAAATGGTTACATCAAGCTGAATTGGCCCCCATCCGAAACTTCGGGACGGCTGCCAACGCTGGGGATATCATCTCGATCGAAGAAGAACAGTAATCAGGGTACTCCTGCCTCCACGCGCCTGCCATTTTGTGGTAGCAAGACTGCGGTCTCCCGTGACCAGTCCGATATAGCAAGTGGATCTACACCACCGGTGACAACCGACAGAGACCGGACATTTGTGTCATCAGCAAACATCACGAGTCAGCAAACAGGGACCCAACTTCAGGGTCAGGAGGACGGATTTGACAAGAAGCTACTCACATTCTGTACGACGAAACGGTTTCCCGTTCGCCCCTGTCCAAGTATCAAATACTGACATTGATGAAAGACCTGAAAAATTGGTGTCCCGGAAGGAGCGTTCTTGTCAAAACGAACCCATGGCGCCTAATCCTAGCGCAGGCATGCGGGAACACAGCTGTTTCTGATGCGATTGCCAGCGCTATCGGGTGCTTGGCTGGTATGTATATTTACGATTACCTAGCAGACGAGCGCATCCGGGAAGCAGTTTGCCGTCGATACACAATGGCTGCTGAGTATTACCAAGAGCTACTTAAAGACCTGAAGAGCAAGCGGCCTGGGGAAGGAGAGGAGTCTGTTGCCCTCGGGGTCGTTCTTTCCACAATTCATGTAAGTAGTGATCCCAAATCACTGTCCGTCAACTCTCACGCTATTGCAGGTTGTCCAGGTCCAGCAGCGCCATGGAAAACCTGGCTCTCCATCCTGGCTGGAAGGCTACAAGCAATGCAAATCCTTTCTGCACCAGACAAATCCCGGTGGTCCGTTTTGGGAGAACGTGGCCGTCCAACGCAGTCACCTCCGCGATGCCTTGTCTGTCATCGTCGGCCGCGGCCTGATCTTTTCCCAGCTACTCGCCCCTCTCCCCGACGCAGATCTACTCAACCTACTGGAACAGGCTACGGAGTTTAACTGGCTACTTTTCGGCAATGAGCGAGAGACATTGGAGATCGATGGCGGATGCGGGTTGTCGAGGCAGCTATTGCATCGCATAGGACAGGTGTCGTATTGTGTCAGTTGCCTTATGCAAAAGCCAGAGAGTATTGTTTTCCAGATGACACCGAAATACCTTCTCCGTGATCTCGAGACAACCCGGCAGTGGAGCCGTGGGCATACATCCCGGGAGATGGCCAAAGCAAGTCAGCCGATCGAATGGATTAGATTCAGGTCGACTGTGATCACTGAATCAAAAGTGGAAGTGGCAGAGGTGACAGCTGAAGCATGGAGGATCACAGCAATAATATACCTTTTTTGCCGACTTCTCAGGTAAGGACCGAATGAGACCTGCCGAATCAGTATACCTTTGTTATCTTTGCTGCCTTGGCTCAGAAGGCCCACGGCGCTGACAGAAACCCAAGATTGCCCCGAAATCATCCGTCAGTTGTCGGCCAAATGGATGACCTCGCGAGATGCATTCGCATCATACCTACGTCAGGCCCGTGTTTCACAGCACAAGCACCCCTCCTGCCTGTATTCATCTTGGGTTTGCTCGCCATTGGCACAGACCACAAGAAGGTGTCGCAAACATGGTTTGAGCAAGTCCTCAAGACACCCGTTCGAAGTGTAAGTGGAGATGTTTTTTGCACCCATGACGATTTCTTCAAGGCCAGGATGCTAATGAGCTTGGATCAGAGCGTTCCTTTGTTGTTACAGAGTCTGAAGCGCACCTGGTGCTGGATCGACAATGATATCAAGACGCCAACGCTTCCAGAGGCTCTACCAGCGGCCATTCCTGAGAGGGATCCCTGGTGGGAAAGGCTCGTAGCAACCATTACTGAGATCGAAGGGGGGATTCTTTGCGTAGTATAGCTGCATTTATTGAGGGCTGGCGACGTGGAGAGCCAACTCATCGGCTACCTCCAAGCTTCGAGAAAAAGAATGAGAGAGCCATGTAGACAACTTCATTTAACACGCGGGAGGGACTAGAAGAATCGCTTTGTATTCCAGGATAAACTGCAATCGATTTTAGAAGAGGACCAGGTTTTAACATCATCTTGCAGTATATCCCCAACTTTTCATCTGCGTTTCCCCATTTCCGCGTGAGAGCGAGGGTGAGTGACCCGGTGGGCGTCCGAATGCCGCGCCCGAGTCGTGAACTCCAACTAGTGGCGCTTAAGTGACCGGAACGACCGGGAAACATTGGTGCTGTGGGTGCATATGAGATGATACCGGCTGCGTTAATGGAGGATGGATTGTCTGGTCGTATACAGGGCCGTGTGAGTAAGCTAGCTCTGGCCCCCACGGGGAGGAGCTGCTCTTCGAGGCGCTAGCAATGGAGATTTCGCGACTCTCCTGTGGCAGCGCAACATGGGGGACACCGGGATCGAGAGGAGCAGGTCTCCTGGGCGCTATAACCTCCTGGAGTGACTGAACAGCCTCGCTAGGGTTTCCCGAAGGGGAGTGAGGGATTGGCGTCGGGTCGGTCTGGGCTGCCGCGCCGCTGCTGCGCAAGTAAGTAGATATGTAATCATTGGTAATGCCGTGTCGGTTGAGGAGGCCGCGAAGCTGGCGGTTCTCCTCAGCCACCCTCCTGGCGGCCTGCTGGACTTCAGAGGATGCCTCGACGCCCTGGAGTTCGTAGACTCGGAGGCGTTGCTCGAGCTCTTGGAGATACTCTCTTCTGCGGGCTCGCGACCTCCTTTGGTTATCCCTTATCCGGGCAAGATTCGCTTTTTGCTATAGACAGGAAAATACTAATATTAGAAAAAGGGTCGAGGGGAAAGGTCGAGGCTTGGGCCAAGGCAGGCCACATACCGCCGGCGTTGACATTTAGCTGTATTGTGACTTGACAGAACAAGTAGTGCAGGTTTCGTGAGGTGGTCAGTTAACCCTGGGGATCTGGGGCTGGATGCTGAAAGGTGCTGAAAGTGGAGCGAAGAGCAGGCAGGCCTGGGGATGTTGACGCCTTTTCCATAAATCCGAGGTGTTCTGTGACAGCCCGAAGATGTGGCTGCTTATGAGTCCTGTGCATGGTGTCCACCAACCATGGTTTGAGGTGGGAGAGGGGACAACAAGGCTTGAAGATCAAACGAAACCCATGTACTGCTTGTACGAGTGGCAACGGCAAACCGCCGCAAGGATCGGGACACCGTCCGGCTGTTCCGGTCAAGCTGAGACGGGGTGGAGGTAGCCATAAATTCAGCTCACAAAGCCTCCCTTCCCTATTGCTCAACCCAGCAGCGTCGAGGTCATACGGATACATGCAAGACAATCCACTGTGGCTTCGGAGCTGCAATCTTATGGCCTAGGTTGAAAAAGCACACACAGACACACTACCATGATTGAGCCGCCACTGTGCGCCTTGCACCGGGTTGGAGATTCACTGCGTGTGGTGGCCAGGATGATCGGTTGCATTCGCCAGCGGTCACTTTGCTGCCAGCCTTTTTGAACTGGAGCAAGTGCCACACTGAAGAGGAGAGGATTTGTCTTTCACCCCAACCCCCTGCATAGGATGCGTACCGCCAAGCGTGCTCCTGCAGGGGAGACAAGATCTTGCCCACGGTTGTGAGTGAGAATCAGGCTCCGGGGCGAACCACTCAAAGATGCAGCATCCCATCACAGATGAAGGGGCACGCACCCTGTAGCCTGGTCGCCTTGCGTTAGCCAGCTCAGCGGCTGCCTGGCCAAGCCGAGCAGGTTTTTTTCTTTTCTTTTCTCACCTTGTTCCCGCTCCTATGTGAACCGTACTTTCATTTTTATCTCATCTGAGAGTACCGGGTGATTTACGGTGATTGTGGATGATACGTTTGGCAGCAGGATGAGGTTGAATTGCTACCACCGACCAGCCTGGCCCGTCAACGTGTGTGCTGCTTAACACAAGCCTGGCTAATATCAATCATCTCGAGAGTCCTGCATAAGAGGATGCACATGGTCAAAAGTGGAAAAACAAGAAGGCGGAAATATAGGTATACAACTCAACCACCCTGTTTATCTGCCTCGCTACTGCAGCTGCCTTGTGAAGCCTTCCCCTCCCTCCCTTTGCGAGAACGAGGCTCTAAGGGCACGCGGGACTCTTCGAAGTATTTAATAAAGCTCTGAGCTCCTTTTTTTATTCAGTTTAGACGTATGTGATTTTTTCTCAATAGCGAGCTACGCCTCTGATCCTTGTTCGTCTCAATCTTTTTTTTAGCCCTTCCATTTCTCTCGCCTCAGGGTTTTGAGGAACAACAGCACCCAACGCTACTCATCGACTTTCGTACCGTCACCTCAGCCATCGTTGTCCTGCAGGATTGAGGCAGAGAGCAACTCGAGGAACTCTTCCCCCTTAACACGACAACACTCTTCTCCCACCCCGCCCCCCTTCCTCAAACCAGCCAAAGTTTTTGATCGAGTTCTCATCGGCAAGCAAAGATGTTGACGAAGCCCTGGAACGAGCACCGGGCGAAAATTACCAAACTATACATCCGGGAGGGGAGGACGCTTGAGGATGTACGAGGCATTATGAAGACTGAGCACAACTTTGAGGCATCGTAAGCTTCTATACTCGCTTATAAACCTACATAGCATCCAAAAGAAGACTACTGATGAACACTGAGGACATAGCATTCGTTCCTATCGGCACCACTTCGACATCTGGGACATTGGCAAATACAACTGCAAGAAGCGCCAGCAGCGCCGTCGCCAGTCTCTCAAGGTCACCCTCCCGGCCCCCCTACGCTCTCCAGCGCTCAGCAGCTCCTCAGATACCGGATCCTCGCCAGCCTGGAGCTGCGCAAGCCAGTGCTCCCTGGAGCAGGTCCCCCTGCCCGCCATCCAGCAGCCCCCGCGGTACGCACCGTCTCCGTATTCTGGCATCCATCAGCTCCCGGCGCCACGGTCGTCGTCCCCACCCGAACCGCACATCAAGATCGAGAGTGGAGGAGAGGAAACGGACCGGAGAGACGCGCCCATACATCATAGCGCAGCGCCGTATCCCCCCCAGAGCGTGCTGCAATCGTGCGTACCCTCATAACCCTCCTTATCCCAAGAGCCCCCTAGCTGACAGGAAAATCTCTCTTTCATAGAGACATGCATTATTGGACTCCCCCGGGTGCAGCCTTCTTCGACGCTTGTCAGAAGCAACGACTCCCTCGCGAGTACTGCGGGTAATTGTACCGGCGCGTGGCTGAGTTCCCCCGCCATAGCGAGATGGCATCAGGTCTGAGTTCCCCAAGCCTATCTATGGTGAGAGGACATTGGAGCCATGGTGTCTTGTATCCCCGTTCGGTCAGTCTCTCTGTCACGTTCCATGAAGGAGTTGCCTCAGGGTCACAACTAGTGTCCCCCGTGTCGAGCATCACTCCTCGACTCCACTTGCACGTTTTATCAAGACATGAACAGATCAGATACAAGGCCTTTGGATTAGAAGACGGGAGAAACAGTATTCCAGGACACAAATTCTATCCATCGTTGGGCCACGCTTATTTGAGGAGTGACAATGAGGCAAAGACAAGGCTTGGGCATCATTGTGAGTAGTTAATTTCGAGACCCGAAATTGATCAGATATGTTTGTAAGATATGTTTGTAAGATATGTTTGTATTATTACATAGATGTTTTTTTTTTTTTTTTTTTTAAAAAAAAAAATGGCCCCATTTCTGGTGATGTGCATCACACACAGCAACCATTACACAGTCAAAGACCTGCCAGCCATTGTTATTAAAAGGGCCGCAATGATTTTGGCGTTAAGCATCTCAGTCAGGCGATAAATGATTTATCGTCGCTGCGCGAAGCTCAGACACATGCTTGTCGTTCTCATGCAGATCCATCAGGGAGATGATGATCCGGAAGAAGACAGCTGGTGTCCGGTTGCCACTCAGATTGAATGTACCATCAAGATTGTTGAGAAAGAGTAGTGTGCCACGGGAGACGACGCTAGGGCCTTGTAGGGTGTTACAGTTGCTACCTTCAGCGACACGGGAAGTAGGGAGACTGGTAATTCAGCATATACGCAGCCGAAACATCATCTCTTGCAAATCGTGATTCATCGTCTTGATAAGAACTAAAGGAACACAGTAAGTGTAGGTACCCCCCCTAGAGACTGGGCTACGGAGCCACAAGGCGCGAAACCTGGGACCATGCCTGGCCGACCTACCTCCGGATCCGGCCCCCCTTGCCGTCCAACAAGACTGCGGTCACTTCATTTTCGTATCTTCATACTCGCTCACTCCCTTGACCGGTCGTGCCCCTGAGCTGGCTGGTAGGTTTGCCTTGAAGACCCGTACGTCGGTGATTTCCACGGCGGTGGAAATGGCAGATGGGATATCTCCAGCCGGCGCCTCCTCGTCGGCCATCTTTTGAGCCTCCTCCTGTCTCTTTTCCACTCCCTCAGCTTTGCCTTGCGCGTGTAAATGGATCGATAGCCTGGCTCTCTCGCTCGAGGCAGGGTCGAAATACTTGTCGAAAAATTCCACCATCTCCGGCTTCGTCAGTTTCTTGACTTGCTCAGCATCTTGTTGAGCTATGACGAGTTAGCATGCTCCTAGATATTTCCATCTGCTTGTACCTACCGAGCTCAAAGTCGTAATACTCGCTGGTGATTTGTGACCAGTGGCGAGACGACTCTTGGTCCAAGTTTCGAACCTTCTCCAGTCTACGGATGACGAGACTTCGCTTGTGGCCCTCGAATTCTATCTCGCTCATCTTCTCTAGTGTATCCACGTATCTCCTAAGGAAAGCCTCGATTCGGGAATCCAAAAATTCGGGAGTCATCTCGCTCTGGATGAGGAAGCGGAAACCGTACGTTGTTGAGAACACTCGGGGCCCGCTGAAGACAATGTAGCCCAGCTGCTCTTTCGTACGGAGCTGGTCGAAAGCGGGCTCGTGCAGCATCTGGTCCAAAAGGAGAGTCTTGGTGCGAATCACACGGTCCTCTCTACTGCCGACATAGAACCAAGTCTCGACACAGTGGTTGACATTGGCAGGGTCCTTCAAGGTCTTCTTGAAGACATAGTTAGACCCGCGCGGCAGGATGAGCGACCGAAGGACAGGCCACTGAGCTGGAGGCAGGTTTCGAGGCTTCAGAATGGACTCCACCATGTCCGTTATCTTCAGAGCATCCTCCTTGTACATGTTGCCATGCACATAGACCTCGATGAACAGCCGGCCCAGCATCTGCTTCTGGAACAGTCGGACGCCCTCGACCGTGATGCTTGGAAGCTCCGCGGCAAGCTCTTCCACTATGAAGTCTCGCTCCGGTGCATTCAGCCAGGTGGTATAATCGCCAACTTGGTGGTAGGACGACTGAAGCTGCCAGTTGTTATACCCTCTGGTCAGGCGTTCCCTGACAATCTCGAATCGGTCTTCTTTGATATCCAGATCTCGCATCGTCGTAACGACTTGCTCCAGAAGCACGGGAAGTTTGTCGTTGTAGCCACTAACGTTGAAGCACAAACCTCGCGAATCAAGGCTGACATTGTACTGCAAGCCAGCGAGTTCCGCATCGTATGAATACTCTTCCAACGCATCGCGTACCAAATCCGAAAAGAGACGAGCCTTGACGTCGTTCTCGGCACATGAGTCGATCAGTGGCGTCTTCAAACTGACAATGACGTTAGCACGAGGAACCCAGAAGGTATCATCTTTCTTCCACCATGTCCTGGCGATGCCGTCGTTGCGCAGCACTCGTGGGTTGAGCGCTGGCTCTGTGACCTTCTTTTCAACTTCAAGCTGGTTGGGGATGAACTGGTTCTTATGGGGCAAGTGAAGGCACGACAGGCGCTCACTGGGAGATACTGAGGCGGCTTGCCTGATCTCTTCCATGAGATCTTCGGGGATCTTCTCGTAACGATACTCGGTCCCATACCACTTCTCTTTCTGGTCCCAGTTGCCAGGATAGTTGCGAGATACGATAACCATTCGAAAATTGTCAGGGCGAATCATGGCAAGGGCGTCCTCGATTTGCTTAGGCTCAAACGTCCGAAGGCGACTGTGACCGCTGAGCAGCCACTCTCGAGGCAGGGGCTTCTGCATGACCGAGCTGATTCGGCTGGTGAAACGGCTGACTGGTGTCTTTTGCTTGAATTTGAAATCCACGTCCGCCATTCCCTTTTGCTCCTGGAAAATCCATTCCTGGGGCGGAGACTCGCGAAGGAGGGTGATGTACTGGAAGAAAACCTTGACGATTTCGGGGTAGTTCTTAAGGCCCTGTGTCATGTTAGCACTACTTGGTTATAAACAGACTGTTTTGATGGCGTGCCTCTTCTGTCAAGCGGACCTGGACGTCAAAGATGCCGGGAGTACCAGGGCAGACGGGGTAAGCACCCGCACTAAGGCCGTTTGCCCAGCCCTTGGACTTGATGTACGACATGATGCTTCCGGGACCTTCGTGTCCAATGAGATGGCTGATATACCTGCTGGGCTGGCTGGCAAACATGAACTCCTCATCAATAAAGGGGAAGTAAAGGTTCAGCTCCCGCGAGTCCATGACGGGCTTTGCAAAGCATTGCATGCCGAGATCGGACTCTCTGAATGGAAGCTCTCCAGGCCATCTGTTTGGTGGCAGCTTCTTGTTGACGACAGGAGAGAAAAGCTCCACGACCCATTTCTGGAGAACGTCAAGCGATTCGCGACCCAGGACAACCAACTTCATGCGGTTGGCCGAGTAGTGTTTGGCATGGAACTCGATGAACTTGTCCCGCACATTGATACCACGGGCCTCAGGGAGGGTCTTGAGGACCTCAAAGTTACCCGTCCCAAAGTGGCAGAAGGGATGATTGGGATTCGACAAAGATTTCTCGAGCTGATGCAACCGCCAGGTGTCATTCTGGAGGTTCTTCTTATTCTCGGAATCCACAGCCTTCAGCTCTCTATCCAGCGTGCTGGGGAGGAAGAGCGGCTCGATGAAAAACTGGGCGAATCGGTCCAGGGCTTCGCGCAAGGGAGAAGGGTTGCTGTCTGAAGGATCCTGGTCGTTGGCTGGCTTGGCGGCGACCTCGAAGAAGTAGTTGGTCGAGGTCGGGCCGGTGTAGGCATTGTAGCTTCCCGAATGAGCAAACAAATACTGACCGTATTCATTCTCAATTGGGAATTTTTTGGTGCCCATAAAAAGGAGCTATAGATAGAGGCAGAGGTTAGCGAGTGCGCCGGAGGCAATTGAGGGCATCTGGGGGTGCTGGCTTACATGCTCGACCGCATGGGCCATGCCCGGCATATCGAACTCGTCACTGAAGTTTCCCGCATGGACGTCAAGGGCTGCGCTGGCCTTGTCGGTCTCAGGGTCGTGGACGAGAAGAGCCTCGAGCTCATTGTCGAGGCGGACGACGCGATAGTCGCGATCATCGAGCAATGGCTTCTCAAGGGAATCGGTGAGAAGCGTCACGGGAGCATCTTCGTCATGCTGCGAGTGAGGCATCGTGGTTCCTTTTTTGGTTATGTCTCAGCCTTGGCGGAAGGGTATGAGTCAGCGATAGTCGAGCGCTAAAGGCGTCAGGTTGTCCTAGACATGCCTTTGAGGGGCTGAGAAGCAGCATGTATAGTAAGGGTTACGTATTGCCAAAGGGCGTATTTGCCATTGTTGTGCAGAGCAAAGCGGGCCAAGTGCGGCCACCTGCATCATGCGGCTGAGTGAGGGGCCCGACACTCAGCCGCCAAGGGTCAAAAAGAGAGGGAAGAGATAACTAAGTAGCATCTGCGCGACGAGAACGGCAGCGATGTACTCCACCCAGAGTAATGTTTGGAGTGACACGCAGTGACCCTGACTCAATCGTGCATATCTTAATGCACTGTCATGTAAAATATGTGTGGTCGGCGCGAATGCAGGCGCCTTGCAAGGTCACCCATGCCTTCAGAATGAGGCTGGAAACCCGGATTCACCGCCGCTTGGCATCGACAAGATTATGGGGCCCCTGCAACTTGGTGTCGGCCATTGCCCTTTCACCCCTGACAAATAATCCATCTGCGAGAGGGAAAAGCGTCAGGTATAGAGAACCATTTACGACTGGCTCCCTCACCTGCTCTTCTTTCTCCTAAGCAGCATCACACCCACTCCCGGGCCTCCAACTTTTTTTTCCTACGGCTTACGACATGCACAGTCCTAGCTCGTCGGAGAAGTCAGATGGCTCTGGGTGCCATCGAAAGCAGTCCACCGCCACTATCACCAGAAATAACAAGCGGAAGAAGAGAAAGAAGGGACTTCCGCCTCAGGTCTCCATCGACAGCACCTGGAATGGATTTTTCAGCCGCCACCCTGGAAAACCCCTTGCCGTCCTCCCCTCTGGATTCTTCTCGCTCAGAGTGGCTGATTATTGTCAATCGAATGAGTTGCTGTCGGACGCGTACAAGCGCACTGTGGAGGAGTGTAGGCGCATTGTTCAGAAGCGGGCCGAAGAATGCAAGAGAGCGGGCATGAAATACGTGGACTACAATTGGGATTTGGTAAGATAGAATACTGCACACAGTGGATTCCGCTGCTAATTGCGACAGGGCCGAGACCTCAAACAGAAGGGCCATTGCTTGAATAGCCTTGGCTCACAGCGCTTTAAGCTCGACAAGGATACACTTCTTTCCCCCATCCTTCTCCCCCAGATCTGTCAAGCGAGTTCATGAGATTTTCGACAAACCTACCTTCATGAAGAATGTGAATGGCAGTGACGTCCAACAAGGAACTCTGGGCAACTGCTGGTTCACGGGGGCTCTGACAGCTCTTGGCAACTTTCCAGATGAACTGAAGCGTATCTGCGTCGCCTACGATACCGAGGTTGGCATCTACGGCTTCGTGTTCTACAGAGACGGCGAGTGGATCCAAAGCATCATTGACGACAAGCTCTACCTCAAGTCAGCCGACTGGAACCCTCCCAACATCCAGCGACGCCTCCTAGAGCAGATTAGCCACGAGGGTAACGAGGATGTGTATCGAAAAACCTACCAAACCGGCTCTAAGGCGCTCTTCTTTGCCCAGTGTAGGGACCAGGACGAGACCTGGGTCCCACTGATGGAGAAGGCCTATGCTAAAGCGCACGGGGACTATGCGTCTTTATTTGGCGGCTGGATGAGCGAGGGCCTAGAAGACCTCTCAGGCAATGTCGCCACCGGGCTACAGATGTCCAACATCTCCAAAATGGACGAGTTTTGGGATGAGAAGATGTCCAGAGCCAATGAAGAGTTCCTTTTTGGTGCCTCAACAGACTATCTGGGACGCAGCTACGTTCGGCCCGACGGGATCTCAGAAGGACATTGCTACGTCGTAATGGATTCTCGAAAGCTCAAATCTGGACAGCGCTTGGTGAAACTCCGGGATCCTCGAGGCAAGGTTGGCGAAGGTACCTGGAAAGGGCCCTGGAGTGATGGTTCTAAGGAGTTGACAATCCAGGTCCTTAAGGAGCTCGGCCATACGCCTGGGACCGACTCCGTCTTCTGGATGTCGTACGAGGATTTCACCAAAATATTTACCCACCTCGATTGCATGCGACGTTTCCATGGCCTTGACTGGCGATGCTGTCAGCGCTGGATTGCAGTCGACGTGCCATGGATGGAAGAGTACTATAAGAAGTTCCAGTTCAAGTTGACCAAGAAATCACCCTCTGCCTGGTTCTATCTCAACTCGATAGAAGGTACTACGCCGGTCTCTGGGGACAATACTCATTCTATCTTGACTTTCGGCTTCACAAAGAGGATAGCCCCGATGCGGAGGACTACGCTGCGAGACCCCACGGCCACTATGTCACGCGCAGATCGGTGTCCGTGGAACTTCCAGAACTCTCTGCAGGCAACTATGTTGTTCATCTCAAGGTTACTTGCGAGCGAGACGTCAATGCCTGCTCTGTCGAAGAAGTCGTCAAGTACGAGTGCCGCAACAGGGTTGAGAATAAGAAGTTTGCCCAGGTCGGCCATTCATATGATCTGGCCCACAGCAAGGCGAGGAGTTATATGGATGAGCTCACCAAGCTCCGCCAGGAGAAGGCCTCTGAGTGCCGACAGAAAAAGCGCCGCCTCAGTTGCGATCTGCGCCAGACCAGAGGCCGCGCTTTCGGGCGGCGGGGGCGTCGTGAGGTCTGGGAGGCCGAGCAGGATCGCCAGGACGAGAAGTACAATGCCAAGGTGAAGGCCGAGAGGGTGGAGATGAAGATGAGGCTTATTGAGGCTGAGGCCAAGGTTTCTGAGGCGGTGGAGGAGGCTGACGGCGAGTCTGAGGGCGAAGCATTCAACGGCGCTGAGACCAAGTCTGGTGCCGACAAGGATGTCCTGGATTCCATTGAGGGCCCGAATGATTCCAAGAACCCTAAGGCTGAAACTGGTGCAGTGTCTATCTCGCCTGGTTCACCGCACCTGACCCCCAAGTCGGTGGAATCTGTGGATGGGGCCGCTAGGAACAAGCAAGAGGTGCGTCCGATCGACGGAGCAACACCTGCCCCCCCGAAGAGGAAGAACCCCTGCCTGTCGGGGCGCGGCCTGCTTACAGTTCCACCGACGAGTCCTCAGACTCTCCCGTTGAGGAGTGTGAGATTGTCCACAAGGCCAAGGGGAGAGTTTCAAAGTCTCACGACAATCTCTATAAACAAGCAGCAATCCAGGACGACGACGAGACCAAGGAAGAAGGGGCGCCTGATCCATGGAATGCCGTCTGCGTCGTTGGCATCCGGGTCTACTCCAAGGACTCTGGTCTGGAGCTCCATACTATGATGGAGGGCGATGAGTTCATAGAGAGGCATGAAGCTTGCCACCAAACTTGACTACGGGGAGGCCAGCGCCAAGGGTGTCCAGGGTGAAGTATGATGTTAAGCTAATCACTCATCAGACGCCTGAGGTATGGAATGAGTTACACCCACTCAGAAATAAGTTTCCTCCGATCATATGACATACACGGGTCAGTTTTGGCTCAGGGATGGTTTTCATGGTTCAAGTTGGCCAGCACCAATTGTGCTTATCCCTGGAAAAGCAGCACTCAAGGGCTTTGGACGGAAGGAGAGGTCGGTTCACCAGCAAAGCGACCGTTGGCGCGGCTATTATATCATCCTATTATCCTGTTACTGTTGAGACATTGTGCCCCAAAAGAATCAAAACCAGTTTCCCCTTTGGCCCATCGCGACAAGCTGAACCAACATTGAGACATGATGAGTTGAATTCACTCGGCTACCGACGCCAGGTTGCTTCCGCTTTGGCCTAACAGCCATAGAGCTGCAGTCTACCCTATTTTATGATGGGGCTTTCGTCCGAGGACAGTCCAAAACGCTGGTCAAATGGACCGCTGCAATTCCCCGAGAAGAGCAAGCTGTCAGCCACGCCGCCGAGATCTCACGGCAGCCTTGTTTTCCTCCACAAAGAATCCAGAGCCCCGGGTGCAACTAACCAATAGAATGTTAAGTGAAGGAGCAATGCTCTCTGTCTAGACAGCCCAACAACCTCTAGACAGCCCAACAACCGTCCTCAAAGACATCGAGCGCACAAACCCTTGCGCGGCCTTCAGTAACCGTCCGAGCAAGGTTCACCAGGAAACTTTGATGACGAAAGGGAATGTTTGGATTTGGGCAGGGATTCATACAAACAGTTATTGCTAGCTCATTCGAACATCCCCGTTCAATTTTGACACTTGAACCCCCGAGCAGGGACAAAACGATCAACGCAAAGGAGCGTTATGCAGAGTCCCGAGCGAGCCCTACGATATCCCACCCATGTACTCGTCAGCCCCGTAGACGGCTACATCGAACAATATATCGGTTAGGGATCCTTGCCCATCCCATAAAGTTTTAGCCCTCGCATTGCTCGATCCTTCGGCCAATGCACCGACACGCAGTTGCCTGTGGACGCCTGACATGTCTGTAACAGAGATAACAGTGTTGGTATCAAAACAACACCTGGCACCATGGATATCTTGTGCGAAAACGGGCAGTGGTGGCACAAAAGGGAATGCGTCTGCAGCAGCAACAAGCGACGTCTGTGAAGGTTTGGCGGACTCCTGAGTGGCGGAGCTGGGTAGGCAGACTAGTTTTAATCCTTCTCCCAAGTCGCAACATGACTTTCTCGGCTGCTTTAAATTTCCTCGCCGAAGGATGTCGACGAGTGACTGAACCGGCGCTCGCACACCTTCCATTTGCCAGTTTTCCGTGCTCTTGAGCCAGTCTTTTCGATACTTCTCGAAGATGCCAAAAACACTATTGACAGCCTTGTCGTATAACTGCATTTCCGTGACGTGCTCAACATCTTTCATGGCAGTCTTTGATATAAAACTCGAGTGGTTCTTGTTCTCAAGCCTTGCCCAGACGGTCAGTATGATCTAGCGAGCTAAAGACTAAGGATTGAAATAGACAGCCTGCTTACTCTTCAATCTTGAAAGTTGTCGACAGTAGCAAAACCCCAGCATGGCGTGTCGTATCTGCCAGGTCGCGATAGCACACACCCTTGTTAGCAGCCTTACCAATGCCAGCCAATGAATGTCCTTGTTCTGCGAGCCCATGCTCCTTCAGAAGGCTCGTCAAGGGATCTCTGGAGTAGTCATGGAAAACATCATTGAACGTGGATCTTAATAAGTAAAACTGGGCTAGGTAGATTCGTAGCTCAATGGTGTTAATGAGGGCCTCTTCATCAGGTTGTTTCGATCCTTCGAGGCGGCATGGTTTACGTTTCTCGCTGGACAATGCCTGAATTCTCTTGTAAAGCTGGCACGCTATGCACCCCTGGGGCACATCTCTGAAGAACGTCCAAGGATCCTGCGCCCATTGTTGGGCTTTGCGGGGAACCCGTTCATCTCCATAAAAGTACGGAGAGTTTCGACTCGCATTCTCAGACTCATCACCGGGGGTCGCACCGCTGTTCTGTGTCAAGGTTCAGTACAGGCTCCATTTGTGCAAGGGAACATAAACCCACCTCGGGCTCGTTGACGGCAGTGGCAAGCGCGTCCCATGAAGAGGAGTCAGCGCTCGACGCGTTCCCCTCCGAGTTCATCCTCAGCCTGGTACATCTGATGGTGGGGGTGTACGGAGGAGATCCTGGAGTTCCCGGCAAGCATGTGAGGGCGAGTGGTGTCTTGTTGGTGAGAAGAGGAGAAAAGGGGGCGGGTTGGGATCGCCGACGTCAAAAGTAAATAGTGGGCCGCTTTGTCAGTTGACGCAAGAAAGTGGACCACTTTGTCAGTTGATGCAAGGAAGTGGGCCGCTTATGCTGTTGCCCCCTGCGGAGACCAGGCCCAACCCATGCGAATTGCGCTAGTTCAGCCGCAGATGTCCAAGCGCAACGTGCCGTGTCTCCCCGAGCAAACGACCTCTCCAAAATGCGCAGAGGCATATGCAGTTGCCTTGTCGTCCGCGCGCCCGCTCATCTCAGGTCAATCCAGCTGCATCCTTCGTTGAGTCCCCGGTTCCCCTTGCCTACCATCATGCACCAAGCAATCCATCCTCCAGGAATGCATCCTCCAGGAATGACATCCAGAGATACCTGGCCAGAATCTCACCAGACAAATGGCTCTCTTCATACCGTTCGGCTGGACAGCTGGGGTTTTGCTTCATGTTTCCTCCAACACGTACTGAATCAATCTCGAACGATAGTTTTCCGATCAGTGATAGCCATGTCGTACATCAGCGGAAAATCTAACGGTCCGAAGCGTACCCACTGAGGCATGATGCTCTCTGGCCCGATCATTGCGGGGTAGCTGGCTGGGGAGGAATCCTCACCAACGCCTCAACGTAGGGGTTGAATCACACGCTGTCACTAACTTAGTTTCTGGACCCACAATGGATATGGTTCAGGTGAAAGACCTGGATGATCGTGTCCGTGAATTAGTGGAGAAATCGAACTGGCCCAATAATTTGCGGCTCATTAGAGAGCTGGCGAATGGGTGGCAGGAGTACGAGCCATCTCAGGATCATACGAGCATTCTCCAATCGTTTCGAGATCGCGATGTACGTCTGGATATTCTGACACCGGGGCTGCGCTTACATGATGACCAGGGAAGGTCTGTCGTTGGAAAATTCAAGCCACATATGAAGGATTTGATCGTTCATGAGAAATTTCCCTTCCGGCTTTTAAGCAACAAGGACGTCTATGTCGAATCCGGCTCCCTCTGGGTGCTGATTCCGCTATCCTACTCCAGCACCTGCGTCAAGTATAAGACCAGGGCATCGCGCGAATGGAATCACTTGCGATGGGAACCAGGGACATACATTCTTGTTCCATGGGGCAACAAACTACGAGTCGAGGCCCCGGAGACGTCGGTCAGGGGCCTCATGGTCGAAATTCAAAGTCAGCCGCCCCCTTGAGTGGGTGAATGAGGCCCATCGTCGATGGTCTATCTAGCTTGCTTCAATCAACATGTGCTACCTATCTAATGAGGCATGCAAGACAATTGCAGGGCTGCAACCGAGACTCCCGTGCCGCTCTCGCGAAAATGATCTCTTACACTGGGCTGCCGGGTCACCCAATCACAAAAGAACACCGTGTTAGCGACATGCAACGGGTTTGGCGCGCATGCCGGCGGTGTAAATCAAGGGGTTGACGAGTTTCAGCCCACCTAAACAAAACCTGCCCTACCACACCCCATCCATCCACCTGACCAGTCATTCTCTGCCTCTCCGACCTTTCCGCGCACGGTGTCGTGCTAACGTACCAGATGCCATGAGCTAGCAGACAGAACCAAGCAAGCATGAGGTGTGTAGGTTAGAGGCTTGCATGAATCAGCTCGGTCGAGAACATGAGATGTGACGAGGGCGAGGCTTGCCCAGGCCAACATCTAATCTCGTATTGAAGCCAAAGCAGGAGAAACGCGGATCAGCTCACCCGCCATCCGTTCCTTTTCGATCATTTGGCTGCAGCTATCGAGGCGTACAGTAGCATGGCTGCACTGCGAACCAAGAATGGAAAGGCCCATTTACGCGGTTCAGGCCAAGCGTTGATCATACTTGGTTTGACAAAGACTGGTGAGTGCCTCCCAGCCTCTCAAGGCTATGCCGGAGCCTGCTACGCGCGGGGAAGTCTTTCCATTGTGAGAAGCAGCAGAAGAAATTCGTGGCCACAAAAGCTCTCACCCTTGATCCACATCAAACCCTCCACGGGCCATAGCAAGACTTACCTGCCCACTACCTACTCGCAAACTCGGTCTCGGCCCATTTGATGCCGCGGAATGGCACATCCGCAAGACACATGTTGGCTCACCTCGAAGCGTGCCTTAGACGGGCGCTTGTCAAGCCTCCCGAACCTTTAGGCACAATTGAGTCAGTCTGGTGGGCCAATAATGGAGGCTCTTGAGGATTCATCGACTTATTTCACCTCATGCAACATGCTGGCTCTTCACCCTGGGTCCACTGGTCCGCTACATGACTCAGAAGAGTATGGCGATGATACCCGGCAATGGATGCACTTCAACAATGAGGATTGGCCCACTGATGTACCGTCAACATCCTGGCACTTCTGATGACCTTTCATTTCCGACAAGGCTCCGAACCACCCATGCTATCTCGCCGCTCCCTTCTGTTGCTTTCTGTTACCTCGCTCCTTGCATTGTTGCCTCTTCTCCCTCTTGTTGTCGCCGAACGGCGCCCTTCAACCAACCCTGGTCTTCGATGTGTGTCTAGAGAACCAACCAACCTTCCGCAAACGAGGTGCGCCTAGATGCATCTTCGCATGCCCATAAGAAGCCGGAATCTCTGTCACGGTCGCTGCCCATCTAAAGGCCCAATAGGCATCGGGAACACTCGCTGATTAAGGAAACACACTATTTATAAAAATTCTCTCTCGCACTTCTGCTATGCCATCTGAGCCGATGCTGCCTGCCTTGAATTATCAATAGCAGGCGAATCTTCTTTAAGTGTACTCTAAACGAACACCTATACCATCGGCAGCAGATAAAGTAAGTGAAGTCAAGCCTTTTACGTTCTTTCTCTTTTTTTGTATTCTCCATCGGGCGGGAGGTCTTACTGGCCCTAGAGCTTCTGTCCAAGAGCCTTCCAAGTCTCGAATACCTAAAAATGCCGGCGGAAACGTGCGGGTCGGATTTCCGCAAGATTCAGAGCTTCAAGACCGACTATGCTCCCTGCACAATCACCCAGTATGTATCTAAGCGCAGTGGCATGCAGGTTGTTGTCGCAGACCGCAAGGGTCCCAAGATCAATGGCTACTTCGCCCTAGCCACCGAGATCTTTGATGATTCGGGAGCCCCTCACACCCTTGAGCATCTCATCTTTATGGGCTCGAAAAACCATCGGTACAACGGTCTTCTCGACAAGCTTTCTTCTCGAGCCTACTCCAGAACCAACGCCTGGACCGCCACTGATCACACAGCTTACACCCTCGAGACCGCCGGCTGGCAAGGTTTTGGCCAGATCCTCCCTGTGTATCTTGAACATGTCATCTTGCCGACCATCACGGACGAGGGCATTGTGACCGAGGTTTGGCACATTGACGGAGAAGGCAATGATGCTGGTGTCGTCTACTCTGAGATGCAGGCTGTACAGTTCCAAAGCTCCGAGATCATGAATCTCGAGGCTCGTCGCCTCCTCTACCCAGAGAATGTCGGCTTTCGCTACGAGACTGGTGGTATGACAGACGCTCTTCGAGTTCTCGCCCCTGAGCGTATTCAACAGTTCCACCGGAACATGTACCAGCCTCGCAACTTGTGCCTGGTCATTGTTGGAGAGGTGGACCAGGACAACATGCTTAAGATCCTCGATGAGTTTGAGGAGTCTATCAAGGACGACATTCCCCCTCTCGACACCCCATTCAAGCGGTACGTTGTCTCTGACTACATATATGGGGAACCATCCGGCTCATCATTGGGAATAGGCCCTGGATCGACTCCGCTCAGCCTCCCAAGATCAAAGAGTCACAAATTATCACCGCCGATTTTCCAGAGGAAGATGAGAGCGTTGGTGAGATTCTAGTTGGCTTCTTTGGCCCTAATTGCATTGATCCCATCATTTCTGCTCTCCAGGTCCTCCTAACCTACCTCTGTGGCTCTTCTGTCTCCATCCTCGAAAACATCCTTGTTGAGCGTGAGGAGCTAGCTAGTTCTGTTTCATGCTTGCTGGACCCGCGTCCCAACTCGGTTATTTGGCTTAAGCTCACCGGTGTCGCCACTGAGAAGCTCGAGTTTGTGGAGAAGCGACTGTTTGAGGTTCTCAAGGAGGTTGTCTCTAAACCCCTTGACATGGACTACATGAGAGAATGTATCCGCCGCGAGAAGCGTCAAGTCAAGTACCAGGCCGAGACATCAGAGTACTACTACGCGTTCAACATCATCACGGATTACCTCTTTGGTAAGCGGGATGGATCTACATTGAAGGAGCTCCAGAACCTGAACGAGTACGATACTCTTGAGAAATGGACGGATCAGGAGTGGCGAGACTTCATCAGCAAGTGGATAGCTGATGCTCCTCACGTCTCTATCTTGGGCAGGCCCTCTGCGGAGCTGGCTCTCAAGATGAAGAAGGATGAGGAAGAGAGGATTGCAAAGCGTAAAAAGGAGCTGGGCACCGAAGGCCTGGCCAAGCTCGCCAAGCGTCTTGAGGATGCCAAGAAGAAGAACGGTGAGCCCATCCCTGCCGAAGTCATTGACCGTTGGAGTGTCCCTGGCACCGAGTCTATCCACTTCATCGAGTCTGATACTGCTCGTGCCGGTCGTGCTCGTTCCATTGGATTGGGGTCAGGCCCTGCGCAGAAGCTCATCGATGGGACACCTCAGGGTAACCTCCCTCTCTTCATTCAGTTCGAGGATGTCCCTACCAACTTTGTTCACATCACCGTCCACATTGGCTCTTCTCAGATCCCCAACGAGCTGAAGCCTCTGATGCCCATCTTCAGCGACACTCTCTTCAACACGCACATCACGCGAGATGGAAAGCGAGTTGACTATGAGCAAGTCGTCATGGAGCTTGAGCAGGATACTATTAGTTACTCTCTCAGCTCTGCACGCTATCTCAGCGACCCTGATGGTATCATGATCCAGTTCCAGGTCGAGCCAGAGAAGTACGCTGCGGCCGCTGAGTGGATCCGTACCATGATGTTCGACACCATCTTCGACCCTCAACGTCTTAGCGCTGCCGTTACCAAGACTCTGGGCGATGTCCCCGAGTCCAAGCGTGATGGTAAGTCTATGGCCAACGAAGTCAGCGCATCCTTCCATTCGGAGAAGACGACTCTGGCCGTGTCACAGCGCGTTCTTGTCCGAGCTGTGTACTTGAAGCGACTCAAGAAGCTCCTCGAGAAGGAGCCTGAGAAGATTGTCGGCTGGTTCAACACAGTCCGAGACTCCCTCTTCACATTCAACAACCTCCGCTTCCTCGTCACAGCTAACCTGGCTACGCTTCCTAACCCCCTGTCTACTTGGGACACTCTCTCCAAGTCTTTGACAGCCACAGAGGAAATGATTCCCATCCCCAAGCCCGTGAGCCTACGCAGCGCTGAAGGTCGCAACCCTGGATCCGTGGGTGCTGTCATTGTTCCCATGGGAACTCTCGAAACCTCCTATTCCGTCTCGACAGCCAAGGGATTGGAGTCACTTGACGACTCCCAACACGCTGCTATCATGGTGGCCATTGGCTACCTCGACGCTCCCCAGGGACCCCTTTGGAACGCTGTCCGTGGCGCCGGCTACGCTTATGGCTCCTCCTTCTCGTGGGATATCGACTCGGGCCTCATCTCGTACTTTGTGTACCGTTCCCCCGACGCCTACAAGGCTATCAGCGCCTCGCTCGAGGCCATCCGCAAGATTGCCGACGGCGAGGTCGAGATTGACCACCACCTGCTCGAGGGTACCATCAGCCAGATCGTTGTTAGGTTCGCCAATGAACAGTCCACCATGCCAAGCGCCGCCCAGCAGAACTTTGTTCAGGGCGTCGTACGTGGCTTGCCCAAGGACTGGGATAAGGAGGTGCTTCGGCGCGTGCGCGCTGTGACAAATGACGAGATCAAGGCTGCTATGCGCGAGATTATCTTGCCCTGCTTTGAGCCTGGCAAGAGCAACATTGTTGTTACGGCTGCCAAGATCATGCAAGAGGTACATTTTACTCATCCTTGTATTGTGATCCCTCACTAACTTAAGATAGAGCATGGAGACGGCCTTCCAGGGCATGGGTTACAAGGTTAAGACTCATGAGCTCAGCTACTTCCACGACGACTACGGTCTGAAGCCCGAGGACGGAGAGGAGGACGAGTCAGAGGAGGAGGATGAGCTTACAGACTCATTGAATTGATTACCTTTGGACATGAGCTTGACTTGACTGGTTCGGATATCAGAGACTTTATACCTTGCTGCAAAATGGAATTCTGCGACAAGAAGAGGGGGCCGAGCCCTCAACTAGCTATCCGCCTATGCCTTGGGCGGAACATTCGTCCGCTACTCTTCTCCTTGCTTTAAATGACATCTCCGTCGTGCACAATATCAAAGAACACACTTAGAAACACACCGCAGCATCAAAATCCAGTGCTGTAAAACACCGTAAATTCGCCCGCTATCTAGTTCGTATCTGCTGCCCAGGCATGGGACAGGGCATTGAAGGCAAAACGAATGTTGTCTGGATATGCTGTGAGGAGGTAAGAACAAATAAAAAGCAGGGGGAAGGCAGCATAGAATGATGGGGAGCAAAAGGTCCGAGAAGCATTGCACTAACGGGAGGCGGTCTGAGAAGTTGACTAGCGCGATGTATGAGTCCGACTGTACTTACGGCGCCTCTTTAAGTAGGCACATTTATGAAAACAAGAACTGGCTATAGATAGGAATATAGGGATTTGACACAGCCTCATCATAGGCTCATAAGTTCTATATTTGCACACTCGCCTCGGGAGTTGATCTTCTCATCTCATTGGCCACGCTCGTGGCGTGCCCAGGCCGCAACTCGCCCATGTACAACTCCCAGGTCTTTTTCTTTCTTCTTTGGCTGCTCAAGCAGATAGCGTGCCGTTGCGAAAGCGGCAGGAATCCCAAGAAAGCTGGCTGATGCTGTATTGGACGGTTACACATCCAGCACCACATAATAATGGACCTCTTGATGATATGACTTGAGGTAGGAAAGCAGCTAAGGTGGGACAATCGGCCGCCATCATAGTCCAGGAACATCAGGGGAACTCTTTTACCAGGTCGATCATTTCTCTAGGTTTTCCAGTTATAGACACAAGCATCACATCTGCCGTGCGTGCATGGCCCTCTCCTCCTCAGCTAGATTATAATATCTACTACCTTCATTCCATCTTTATCTTAGAAAATATATCTTCCCTGCTTCATCTCAAGACAAGGCTTGCAAGATGCGACTTTAGCATCATAGGGCATAATATAACATAGGCAGGGATTTTATCGTAATAACGGCATTGAGACCATTTCATGACCGTGGCATGCTATTCAGGGAGAACAAACTATCCCTTGACATATTATATGATCAAGTTCTCTAATATATTGATGGATAGTCTCTACGTAAAGAGGCACAGTGGGATACATCAGCTTCTTTTACAGCCGTCTCGCTAAGAGTTTGGCTATCTCTTCATGTGCATGACATTTCTCATACAATACACTTCAACGCATAAGTGGAGAAACATATTGTTTCAGCTGAGCAGCGTTCTTAAACCTCGAAAGATATCAATGGCATTGTCTTGACAGGTAATTTGTCCCGCCTCCACACCCCCTCCCCCGGCCCAGAATAGAACCAGAGTATACCTAAGAGGAAAGATAATTTTACCGGGCCTGATCTTTAGGCAACTCCTCCAGAAGCACCGAAATCCTATGGTTTACGCCTTCCCCGTTCTCTCGACCGATGAGAAACCGCGAGCCCATCTCCTACTTATTCATCATGGGAATCTTATCTATACCGCAGACAATCAAGGCACCAACTATGAAAATCTTTGTTGTCTGAAGAACCAAGGGTAGATTCATGTGAAAACTCCACAGACATCATAGGTGCTTACTGAGACTCCTAAGGCTCATGCAGACAGTTTCCCAGCGGTGTCCCGTCCTATGTCTGGGGACGGGCTTCTTATGGGCGTTGGAGTCTTACGTTTGCTCGCTTGAGCCCTAATAAGAGCCCATGTCCCCTGCCTTCCTCATGGGACTAGGGGCTAGGTAAAACTGTGGAAGTCCCCGACGAGGACGCCCCAGGCCTTATCCCACTTGGCTAGCCGGCCAAAGTCAAGACACAGAGTTTCTTCAAAGTCGTATTTGTAATCCATTAAAATCGAACACGGAATGTTGAATAGGCAGGAGTGCCTTGATATAAGTACTACTGTAAGAGCTATTTATGGCCACGGTGAAAGCGTGAAAATCCCATCTGTCCGACCACGGTGCCCATTTCCATAACATCCGTTCTGGGCTCCTTTAAATATATTTTTTTTTTATAATATTGAGTAACGTATATGATAAGTATGCGCCGCACGCATGTATGCGCCGCACTTGTATTTTTACCTTAAAATTAAGTATTAAAAAAATTCTTTAAAATTTTATTTAAGCCCTAATAGACTAAAACTAAGGGATTAGGCTTATTATATAATGTTGGATAGCGTACGGCATATTCGATCAGAACGATATGAAACAACACGATGTGGAGCCAAAAGTGATGATGTTCTTGCTTCATCCTCCTCCCGGCCCCCTCTTTTCTCAAGAGGGGGTTTTCTAGTCATCTGACTAAGGCTAGGATATCTGTGTACTAGGGGTTTATGCAAATTCGGGGCAGATGCCGCCACATGAGGGGTCGATCCAACAATTTCTATAAAGGGGAAGCGGCACATGTCACGATGTGTATTTGGGTAGCAGGGCGTATACATGGCGTGTCACTGCTATAGCAATATCCTTCTAGCTACTCCTGCATAAAGGATGTACAGGGACTCAGAGCGGGGAGAGGACGCAATCAAGAAAATACACACATCCAATCAGACACTTCAGAGAAACCGAGCTCGTGACAGTTATGAGCCCGGTTCGCGTTCATTCCGCCGAAAAGACAGATGCAAGACGATCCACATCGAGCCAGACCCTCGAAGGACCTATATCCATCGTTGTTTAGATAGAATACGTCGTGGCGCGACCCAAATCGATCGATACCGTCCGTTCCGAGCCTTCCGGCCGATCCGAATATGACCTCAAAAGACCTGAGAGTGATGTTGACTGGAAAGGAAAATTGGGATGCGTGGACTCAGTCCATGTCAGCCAAGATTCCAAGGAAGATATGGTCCTACATGCATCCTGATAACCCTACTGGGGAACTCTTACAAGAACCAAGAGAACCTCAGTATAGCGACTTCAACGCTACTGCCACAGACTATACCCAGCTATCTCAGTCGCAACAGCGAGCGTATGATGCTGTGTTTAGGCAATGGGAAGTCAGGAAGCGGGACTTTGGAAAGCAGGAGACAGAGATCAATACGGTATATGATACCATCCTGGAGACAGTTTCGGCCAAGTACAGGCAACCGCTCGACAGAAAAGACACACTACGAGAGTGGATGCAGCTGCTCAAGAGCTCTGCTGCTCCATCAGAAGGCTTTATGATGGCTAAGGTGAAAGATGAATACATTGCCGTGATGAGAGGCTTCAAGAACCAGAAAGCCTTCCCACAATGGCTGGAGTCGTGGGAATCGATGATGATCAAGGCGAAGAAGTATCACCTAGCGGAGACTGAGACCGGTCAATGGCTTCGAGAGTTTGCTGAATCGAACCAATACATCAAAGCTATGCAACAGCTTTCACGGAGGGGGCCAAGACTCTAGATGCCGAAGCAGTTCTTCAGAGAAGACGCTTACAAGACGCGCTCGCCTACCAGGCTGCCCAAGCAGAAGCGGCTGAGCAGCGACGACTCCAGGCAAGCAGTGGGAGTATAACCTTAGAACCAGATTCCCAATCTGGACCGGGAGGTATTGACCTGATTGCACCGAGTGTACAGCGACCTGCTCCCAATGGCTCAAAGGTTTGGACACCTCAAGAGGTTGCCTCAACGATGCGTGAATGGGCATCCCGCAAAAGGCCCACGGGTGGTAACACCGTGAGGGGCGGGGCGTTTCACACAGGGGGAGGCAACGAGGAGAGTGACCACAGTGAGGAGGCATCCACGCCAAAGGGTGGGAAGAGGACGAAGTCTGGCTCCGGAGGACGCTCTGGAAAGAGGCCAGCACTTACGTGCCCAGCCTGCGGTATGAGAGGGCATGACCTACCTGACTGTTGGTGTGTGTTCGAAGAAAAGAGGCCGGAGGGCATGCCTCGCAACGATCATCGTATGCGAAAGGCTAAGAAGGCGCTGGAAGACAACCGCGAGCTGCAGAGAAGGGTTGATACTTTACGAGAACAGAAAGGGAACTGACAATCACAGGAGAGAAAGGCCAGGGTAAAGATCATAGGAGCGGCGAACACAGCGCACCTACGATCAGCCTTTACCTCGACAACCACTGTGTATCCGCTACGTTTATCAACGATCTTGGATTCTGGTACAACGTTGCATATTTTTAACGATCTGACTAGGTTCAAGACCTTCCGCAAAGCAACAGGCAGAGAGGCAGTTACTGCAGGAGCATCAGAAGTTCCAATCCTAGGTTTTGGCAGAGTTGACTTAGAGGTCACACTTCCAGGAGGAGAAGTCGGGATGTTGCGCCTACGAAACGCAACATATTGTACCGATTTCAACACGAACCTAGTATCCTTTCAATTGCTTCGAGAAAACGGAATTTTCTGGGATACCATCAATAACCTCCTAATCCGAAGGGACGGCTCCACCATATGCATCGTCCACCAGATGCATAATCAATTCGTGCTGCAGTATCAAGAGATTACGCGCGACACTAAGAATGCTATCTTTAGCACGCAATACAGGCGAAGAACATCGCGAAACCCGAGGGCACTGGCGGTAGCGAATGGATCCTTGTGGCACCTTCGAATGGGACATCCAAGTCCGTTAGTGTTACATCACTTGGGAAAGAATTCCCTAGGGACAGGAATCCGCGGACCGAAGACGACACAATGTTCAGGCTGCAGCCAAGGAAAGATACATCGACAGATATCTCGACGGCCACCAGACCGAGAGAAGGATAAGCCATGTTACGAAATCTGGGTTGACTGGACTGACATTGATGAAGATTTAAAGGGCTTTGTACGAGCTATGTTTATCACGGACGCATGGTCTGGTATGGTCTTTCCGTACTACACCAAGACGTATGATAGACAAGAGAGTGGTAAGATATTAAGACACTTCTATCTTTGGATGAAGAATCACTATGGCTATCTGGTTAGAGTGGTTCGCTCAGACAACGAGCTCTTCACAAAGAAGGTCAAATATTGGATGATGTGGAGAGGCATCGTTGGGAAGCCATCAGCGCCGAATACGCAAGCCCAGAACGGAGGAGCTGAGCGCTCTGGGGGTGTGATAATCGAGAAGAGTCGGGTGATGAGAATCACGGCCAATCTACCGCATGACCTTTGGAGAGAGATAATCAGTGCAGCCGTGTACCTGAAGAACAGAACGCCGAGAGACTCGAATGGATGGAAGACCCCTTATGAGCTGTTCTACTCAAAGCAGCCGTATCTATCACATCTGAAGGCGTATGGCTGCAGGGCCTATGCCATGACATCACGAGCACAACTCAAACGAAAGAAGCTCCGCAAGCTCGACCAGAGAGCGCACATCGGCTATCTTGTTGGCTATGACTCGACGAATATCTTTCGCGTCTGGGTTCCGCACAAAGGAAAAGTCATTTCAACGCGAGACGTTATCTTTGACGAAGACACATTCTTTGATGGCAAACGTATGGAGAAGGAACTCATTGATAGCGTCGACGAGCTGGTGGAGAAGGTCGCTGTTCCGCCAAGCCAGCTGAACAACCAAACAATTCTTGAAGAAGATGAGCCAGTCTTTGAATCTGGCAACCATGGCCAAGATCAGGATGACGACGAAGGAGAAATGGTTCCGGATGATGATCGGGAAGAAGACCAGGACGACCAAGCGGACAAAGAGGACTACGAATTAGCAAGGGCTTTGGAAGAAGCATACCGTACACCTCCACCGACAGAGCCAGACCAAGCACCACAAGCAGTCTTCGCAGTCCACCTCCCTGTCGTTGGAGCTGAGGGGGTAATGAAGGAGCAAGAAAAACCGCAACACGAACAAGACTCAGCTGACCGCTTCGGAGACTTTGTCTCGGTCCCGATAGAATCGGCAGTTCACGGAGCATTCGTGGCAGGCAGAAAGTTCAAGCCACAGAAGACGCACAAGCGAAATCTGCCAGAACCACCAAGGACGCTCAAAGACTTAGAGAACCACCCTTACAAGGCAGACTTCCGCAGAGCACAGGAAGACCATATGGCATCGCATGAGCGGATGGGGTCATTCCAGGAGGTGCCATAGAGTCGAACCAAGGGCCAACAGGTGCTAGGCTGTATGTGGGTGTTCACCTATAAAACAGACAAGCATGGTTATCTCGTCAAATGCAAGGCAAGACTGGTTGTATGTGGAAATCAGCAGGCCAAAGGGGACCTGCCCACTCGAGCAACGACACTTGCAAGCATGTCTTTCAGAGCACTGATGGCAATAGCGGCAGAGTACGACCTGGAGCTGGAGCAGATGGACGCAGTGAATGCTTTCGTACATTGCGAGCTGGACGAGCTGGTATTTATGAGAATGCCACCAGGATTCCAAAAATATGGCACAGTTCTAAAGCTCAAAAAGGCGCTCTACGGACTCCGAAGGTCTCCATTGTTATGGCAACAAGATCTAACGCAAACCCTCCGAGAACTCGGCTTCAAGACTGTTCCAGAAGAACCCTGTGTGATGCTCAGAGATGGAGTGATTGTCTTCTTCTTTGTTGACGATCTTATCTGGGCATACCGAAAAGAGAGGGTAGCTGAAGCAAGGAAGGCTATGGAAAGTCTGCAGCAGAAATACAACATGACTGTGCTGGGAGAACCGAAGTGGTTCCTTGGAATTCGTATCATACGAAACAGAGCCAAGCGAACTATCTGGTTAACCCAGGATGCATATGTCGATAAGATCGCTCACCAGCATGGAGTTGATCTGGAGGCCAAGATTCCCGAGACCCCAATGACAGAGGAAGAACTGTTACCAGCAACCTGTCAAGCCGACCGACATTCAATCGAGAAATATTTGAAGAAAGTCGGATCGATATTGTTCGCAGCGATCTCAACACGGCCTGATGTTGCCTTCGCAGCCGCAAGGCTGGCTAGGTTCAATCAGAATCCAGATCAGACGCATCACAAGGCCGCAGACCGAGTCTTACAGTATTTGCATGGAACACGATCACTAGGTATAAGACTGGGAGGGACAAGATTCCTCAAGAGCTTCCTGTGTGCGAGTGACGCCTCCTATGCAGACAACACGATGGACAGAAAGAGCTCGCAAGGCTACGTGATGATGCTGTTTGGAGGACCAATTGCCTGGAAAGCAACGAAACAGCCCACTGTCACTACGTCAAGCACCGAAGCTGAATTGATCGCTTTATCTGAGACAGCTAAGGAAGCTATCTTTGCAAGTAGGATTCTCAAGGAGCTGGAAGTCCAGATTGACGGGCCATTGCATATTGAATGCGACAATACCCAGACGATCAGGCTCCTGACTGAAGAATCAGCCAAGTTGACTACGAAGCTTCGACATGTGGACATTCATCGACACTGGTTACGACAGGAATATAGGGAGAAGAGAGTTGAGTTCGGCTGGGTTCCAACATCGAAGATGATTGCCGATGGGATGACAAAGGCCTTACCCAAACAACGGTATGCAACGTTCGTTAAGATGCTTCAAATGGAGGATATTTCAGACCAGATTGTCATGGAACAGCGAATGGAAGCTTTGAAGGATCAGATTGTGAAAGCACGCAGCCAGAAGGAAGACAATGGCCCTGACAAGGAGGCAATACTCGGATATCGAGGAGGAAAGCGCAGAGACCCAAAAAGACCACAAACAGAAGGGTAGCCAAGTCCTCTGGAATGGCCTCGGCTAAGGGGGTGTGTCACGATGTGTATTTGGGTAGCAGGGCGTATACATGGCGTGTCACTGCTATAGCAATATCCTTCTAGCTACTCCTGCATAAAGGATGTACAGGGACTCAGAGCGGGGAGAGGACGCAATCAAGAACATACACACATCCAATCAGACACTTCAGAGAATCCGAGCTCGTGACACTTAGGGGAACCACTATTTATGCACAGGCACGATATCTTGCGAAATATTCCTCCTTATTCCACACCTTCCCACCGCCTTGGTCGCCTCACACTTGTGATCTCCAATAAGCCTAGCCATCTGTTGAATATGTGGTCTGTCACGTGTGGGCCAAGGATCCTAAGATCAAAAGCAAGTCCTTCAGGGGTAGATAGTCAACGAAAATACGAACACAACACGAACACACTTATTCAACCAATAGACCAAATACACGCACTGTCTGATAGATTTCAATTGCCCTATTACTACGTAGTGCGTAGTTATTGAACACAAATAAGCCACTATGCCAACGGCAAAAGTGAAAGATACCTTTCAACAGGTACCGAGGCGGTTGGGATCATATTGCTACACGACAGTAGCATAGTGCTAGAACAACAGCATGACCAGCACATTGCCATGACCTAAGGCCGCTAAGTAAGCTACCTAGGTGCCATTCGAAACCAGCTAGAAGACCTCCGCTTTCAGTGGTACATAGACCTTTGCTGAGCCTAAAGGATCTGTGGTGGAGAGAGAGGTATTATTTTTTTTTTTCTGAATGAATTGAACTTATCTTTAGTCAACGTACCGCCGCGTTTGGTTTCTATCACACTTGGAAGACCAAGTACGTCTGAGCACAACGAAGTTGGGAAAATCAAGGACGGGAATAGGCCGGACTATAGGCCCCCTCGAGCAGGGCCAAGAGTCGAGATCTCCCGGGTTTCATCCAAAGGCCGTTTAACTATTCTTTGTTATTGCGGCTGATAGCTAGCCTAGAAAATGAACTAGATATTGGGCTCTCATGGGCAACCGCGATCGCTTCAATCGAATCCATTTTTTTTTCAGATTCGCTATTATTTCATGGGCAGACGTCCGCAATAGAATGGCATATACGCAGAGGAAGGGAACGAAAACTGTAGTTATTGCACCAAAACGCATCATAAAGGGGAGCTGATACAGGCACAGCTAGCTGTGCCATTATCATCTCTTATGTAAGCCCGATGTGTGTGTGGGCAGCCAATACAGACACCGCCGGCGGTGCAAATAAGATCTGTTATATAAGAGGCGCCTACTCTGCACTACATATGAACTCGGCTATAGCTCTATTCAATCAAGCAATTGGGTTATTATAATTATACTCGGAGATTAGCCTTTTCTTCGTCTTTATGATGACATATACCAATTGCATACCGTATTATTCCTATAAATATTAATTGGGGGGGTTCCCATTTCCGTACCATCTCTCCTGTACTTCAAGATCTCTCTCGGCAGCATCCCATATTTCCTGCATACCTCGCCGCCCTGAGAAAGGCTGCTCTGCTATCTCTATCCCTACGTTCTGTTCAACACGCTCATTCTCAGCCTTATCCCAATCAAGATAACTCATCATCTCCTCCTTAGTCCAATCTCTAATGCTTCTTCCTGCCTTGCAATGTCTCCCCATTTGCTTATAGTCAAGGCACCAGTCATAGTCCGCTTTACTATAGCGTGTTGGCAGCCCCATAGCCCTCCGATATAGCTGATTAGTCTTGGGGGCTCCCCGAGGCAACGCAGCATACCAGGCCTCTCGTGATTCTTTGTATCGTTGATAGATGGCACAGGGGTCATTCGCTCGTAATACAGGCGCCTCTTTGGCGGCTGCTGGCTTAGCTGCCGAGGGAGATAGCACCCGGGTTGTTGTGTGTGTTGTTGTATGCATTGTCGTAGCGGTCTCGGTGGAGGCCGGCAATAGATGCTCATAGCGTAAGGGGCATGCTTTAGACCTCATAGTATGGCCAACCTCGCCACATTTCGAACACTTTGGCGGTGCCTTTGGTTGTACTGCTTTCTCAATAGCTTCAAATGCACAAGGCTCACGCTGTGTGCTTGTTGGTGGCAGCGTTGAACTAGCTGCTAGACGGTCGAACTGCTTGCGAGGCTCAATGAGAAGCTGGGGGCTTCCTGAGCGTTTGAGATGCCAATATGAATGAAACTGATGCAGTAGAAGGGGCTGATCTTGCACCTGCAAAAGCTGAAGGGTATGAGCACAAGGCAGTCCAAGAGTCTTAGTGAAAACCCCTGTACACGCAGGATATTCTGCTGATAGCCGTTCCCGTTGAGCCTCAACCTTCCGCAGGGCATCATGTGATATCCAACCACGGATATTGCTATACAATGACCCAGATAGCTGAAGAGGTGTAGTGATCTGCTGCCTAGCTTGGGTTGCCTCGATTTCAGCGAGCTGGTTCAACAGAACAAGGTTGATAACCCTCCAGGCCTCAAAGAGGTCAACCTGCGAGGTTTTCAAATAGGTCTTGATAAGCCGATGGATGCCCTCAGCCCGTGATGTGACAAACTGTTCGAAGTGAAGGTGTTGATTAACCCACGCCTTCACAAACCTCTCTTTGTGGGGGGCCAGCCAGGTCTCTATGATATAGCCCACCTCGTCAACGTAGTTAGCGAGGTAACGCTCCTTGAACTTCTCAAGCCTCTCGTTGTAGATATCCTCAGTTGTTGAGGCTACAATCTCATGCCAAGAGTCGTAGAACTTCTTCCACTCTTCAAGTCCTTGAGGATTGCTTTTATCTCGAGTAAATGCGGGTTGACAACGGGCCAGAACTGCCTTATTGATATGCCAAAGGCATAAGAGTAAGGCTGATTCAGGGAAACAAGAGGGGGAGGAAACAGCATTCATACAAGCAAGGCAGCGATCTGTAAGTATCACAGATGGAAGGGCCGCTCCATGAAGCTCGTACATATACCGTAGCCGTTCCAGAGCCCAGATAAAGTCCCCCTCTTCCTCGCCACTCAGAAATGCAAATGCAATGCAGAAGGATCGTTGACAAGCATCAACACCAACTACATCGAGTTGAGGCATCCCGTACTTATTAGTCTTGTATGTACAGTCCAATATAAGCGCTTCAGGATATAATTTGACGTATCCCAGTGACTTTGGGTGTGCAAATAATACCGCTATAGCTCTGCCGGTCTCATCAAGGCGTATTTGACTCCAGAAGCCCTGGTTCTCAAGCTCATTGGCAAGGGCATGCATCTTGCTTTGACCTTTGGCAAGCTCTCGTTTGCCCCGTGCAATGCAATTATAGATATCTCGCTGTGTAGCAAGTGAATCCGAGTTCGTACGTAAGTAGGAACTAATCTCCTTTGGCGCAACGCCGGCATTGGCGAGTTGTTGGACTGTTGTTCTATCCGAGGACGATAGCTGACGATGTGTTGGATGTGCCAGTTGACTGAGGCTTGGTTCGTGATTGTGTCGACCAAAGTCAGGCTTGGAGCGATGCCTTACACTCCATGTAGTCTTACATAGGCTCTCCATTGCTATCACAGAGAAGAGGCATTCCGTCCGACGTGATGTCGTCTGCCGTTGCCGTTTCTTTGGCCGAGGAGGGCGCCCTCCTCGGTCACAGCCGAAGATAACTCCAGTTCTTTTACTAGAGGTCTTCCAAGACTTCTGGGTCACAAAGGCATAGCCTCGTGGCGCTGCCCAAGCATTGATTGCTGCACGTAGTTCCTCCAGAGAGTTGTAGTCGCATTCAGGAGGAAGGGCATCATCAGGGAAGCAACGGGGACCCTCAATTGGGTTCATTGTAGCAAAAGAAAGGCGCGGCAAGTTGAATTGGTGCTATAGAAGCTGTTGGTCGTGGATTTAATGTCACAGAAGCTGTTGATCGTTGAATTGAAGCCGCATAAGCTATTGATCGTTGAATTGGTGTGCCAATTTGAAGTATGTTACCCCTTTTTGGGCTTACATAAGAGATGATAATGGCACAGCTAGCTGTGCGAAAAGGCACGTGATGATAATTGCACAGCTAGCCGTGCCTGTATCAGCTCCCCTACGCGTCGCGCTCCTTATGTAATGAGCCTACGAGGTCGTGATTGGTAGTCACGAAAAAGAACTCTCCCCCTGTCGCTTAAAGGAACTCTACCCCCTGTAGAGTGGGGCGCAAAAAGGAACTCTACTAGAGTTCCAGAGGTAATCATCCTGTAGGGTGGAAGGGCTCGAAAAGTGTATAAAGCATCTATACCCTATAGAATACGGCTTGTTCTCGCTCTGCAATTGCGATATATTCATCCTTTGAACTCGCGTCCTATCTTCTTTCTGAGCCTCACTCTTCCGTGTGGAGAACACACCGAAACTACTGCCGTGATTGGTCAGAGAATTCTGCCCTTTCTCGTCTCACCGCCTACTGTAACCAAACCCCACTTCAAATCAATCACGCCGAGCGACAATTCCAACTCCACCCATCACAACAAATGGTGACAACCATCCATTCACGATGGCCCCTGCATCTGCGCTCCATCGTCATCAGTCATCCCTTGAGGGCATCATTGACTATTCATTGCGCCCGTCCCTGAGTTCGGCTCACCGCGCCTCGGCTAGTCGCCGGTTCTATCAGCTCATCAACCATTTCGATGGCGACAAAGGAAGCAATGATAAATATGACGAACTCAAGCTTGTCCGATATACTTACGAGTTTTCAATATCTCAAGAATCCAGGGATCATTTCTTATACGCCTTGTTTGCATCCGCCGGGATTCCCATCCTTGCAGACGACGACATTGACTTGAGCGATTCAACTCGAGAGGCCGAGCTTCGAAAGTCTCTGGTCGACTTTGCCAAATATCTCTTTGAGAATTTCTTTCTTCCACGTAGGATCAATGATTCTTGCATACCTAGCGCTCTCGCTCACCTGTACCTCCAGTCAAGGCATCTACCAAAAAGACTCCTCAACCTTCACCAGCCTCCCACTCGGCCGTCATGAGAACGCAAGGCCAGGGGCAAGAATTTGCTGGCACTCCAGAGCGGATAGCCACTCTTCGACGTGCCTGTCTCATCCGGGATCGCTATCGGTGTGTCATCTCCCGCAGGTTCGACCAGAACGAGGCTTTGAGGCGCCTCCTAGTACAACAGCGTGGGGGCAGCCTGGCTCAAGACCAAGACGGAGCCCCTTTGACAGGAGAGAAGTTTGAAGACCTCGAGGTGGCACATATCATCCCCCACTCACTTACTCGAGTCA
Organism: Fusarium phalaenopsidis; assembly: GCF_050370095.1. NCBI lineage: Eukaryota > Fungi > Ascomycota > Sordariomycetes > Hypocreales > Nectriaceae > Fusarium > Fusarium phalaenopsidis. The sequence continues at coordinate 128,770 of NW_028145392.1, forward strand.
ACTCTTCTCGGGAACTGGTACGAACTCTGGCTTAAAACCGCTTAGCATCCTTAACCACTGCTGACTCTTCTCTATTAGGACCCCTCTAAAGTAGCACCACTGTCGATTCTTAACATGTTCGATTGCGGGGCCGCCTACCTGATTGAGGGAGCTGAGATTGACCGGCCAGGGAACGCTCTAACTCTTACTCATAACCTACATATGTTGTTTGGCGACTTCCGAATCTTCTTTACGCCTGTCGATCAGCAGTCACACACGTATCTCATAGATACTCTTCTCCCATCAGGTTTCATCGACGGAGTTCCTGTTACTCGGACGCTTTACCTCACAGAAGAACGAACCATTGATCCCCCATCACCTCGGCTACTTGCAATCCACAGTGCCATTGCCCACATCCTCCATCTTTCTGCAGCAGGAGACTATATCGATGATATTCTGCGAGATGCCGAAGAGCCTGGCGCTCGAGAGGACGGTTCTACAGAACTGGAACATCTCGTGAGGCTTGGGCTCAGCGGCTGGTCAATCGGCGAAGTCCGCGGGTAGATGTGTTCCTATCAACAATTCAGCAACAATGTTGCCCCCAACAAGCTAGGAGCCTACTGAGGACTGGGTTTTCGAAGCCACGCCGAGAGCTCGCTATATTTTGTAAGTTTTCTAAATATCTGGTTGTTTGTATACTATCATCTCCTGAGTGCGTGCGGACCTCCGCAAAGTCACTTGCCCCACTTATCTCGGTCACCTCGGAAGTACGTGAGGGGTACGAAAAGTTTAATGCAACAAGAAATTGATGCCATTTCACACCCTAAACACCATTAAATTATTTTGATCTCATCAATGAGCTCCCCTCCAATTCTAGACGAGATACAGGTCATCACCCCCTATGATGACACGAGCTTTCTCGATGAACGGCATAGCCATCGCATTTGGCCCAATGATTCAACCCGGGCCGCGGTTTTTCCGGCCGAAGAGGACCAAGGCACGAGCTTCGAGCCCTTCCAAGTGGAAACACGTAAATTTCATATCAACACCCTGCCTCCAACGCCTCTGAAGCTATTCCAACTTTTCCTCCCTATATCCCTCGTTGAAAAATGGGTCGTCTATACGAGAAGCTGGGTCTCGTGGCTGAAATTGAACGGCTGGATCGACAGCTGGAAAACCGAAATGAAGCGAACTTCAAAACTCCACAAATGGGAAGGTCCAACGGCTTCAGAGGTAATGACGATGATTGCAGTGCTTATTTATATGGGAGTGCATAAGGAAAAGGAGATACGAAGCTATTGGGAGAGCCCCAAGCCCGGTATTCAACGCGCTGAGCACTCATTTGTTAAGTTCATCTCATACGATAACTTTCAGCTTATCCACAGGCACCTTCGCCCCTTTGACCACACCCAAGTTGACGAGACTGCACCACTTCCGAAAGTATTCCAAGGCGTTGAAGAGTGGTCCGAGCATATACAAGCCGTATCCATGCAGCTGTTCCGGCCTGGGTCCCACCTAGCTATCGATGAGTGCATAATCCGCTATACGGGCAGAAGCGACGCTATCACGACTATCAAAAGCAAGCCCGACCCTGTGGGCTTCAAGATTTGGGTCATAGCCCAGCTGGGCTTCTTTATTCACTGGCTATGGCATATCAAAGATGCAGAACATGGCGCCGTTGGCGTTGAAATTTCAACGCAGATATTATCATCACAACCCTCACAACCCTCACAACCCTCACAAGCCCGGTCTAGGAAAAGAAGGAAGGTCTCAGCCAAGGCCGCAGAGGAAGCCCCTGATATAGAAGACGATGGTGAAGCAGTGAATTCGACCCAAGCCGTCGTTATTGGCCTTACAAAAACACTGCCAAAATCGACATATCACGTCTTCGTCGATAACCTCTTCTCGTCCCCGCCTCTCTTCCGCAACCTCCGCAAGCAGGGCTACGGGGCCACTGGCACAGCTCGTGCGAATAGTGGCATCCACGAGGAATTAGTCAGGGATAAGAACGATGACGGCAAGGTCAAAAAAATGTACGAATTTAATGCCGTCAAGGCGATACCAACCCCTGACAACCAGGTATTGACTTCAGATACTTTTGGCTGAGAATCCCCTACTAATTCGCCTTCGTGCTGTAACCACAGGTTAACCAAATCGCTTGGAAGGACACTAAGCTTGTGTTATTCTTATCTACCGTGTTTACCGGCGCCGACGATGAGCGTGTTATCCGACAGAGGAAGAAGCCGTCATCCAAGAAGTCAGAGGTCAAGCCGATACGCCGTTTTTTTAGGAACGAAGCTGTCAAAATGATCAACATACCGACAGTGGCTGCTGCTTACAACGACGAGATGAACCATGTTGACCGTGGTGATCAGCTGAGGTCATATTATAAGTATGATCATGCCCTCCGCCGGGGCCCATGGCAGGCACTAGCCTGGACCTTCCTCCTTGATGTGGCCCTTGTTAACAGCTATGTTGCTCAACTTCACGGGCAGCCAAAGTGGAAGAGATACACGAATCACAGGCAGTGGCGAGAGTGCATTTATAACGAATTATTCAACGCCTACGGCCATGATAGTCAGGCAAGGCAGCTTTACCGAGCAGGAGACGAGCGTGATCTACAGGATGCCGAATTACAGCGTAAACACGTGGACCGGGAGATCAATTTTATCAACCGTCATGCCAAATCAGACTGCCTAGCCTGTCAAGGGTGTCGGCAGGGGCAGCTGAGAACAAACGCCTCGGAATGGAGCCCTCTTACGGAGGTTAGCGGCAATTAGGAAAAAACGGAGAGGAAGCGGCCTAAGGTGCGTAGTTAGACCACCTTCGGATGCCGTATCTGTGATGTTGCGATATGTCAAAGCAAATATTGCTGGGACTTCTATCACCACCTAATTTAGCATGAGAATTTTGTACCTTTATTTCGCATATTTTAATTGGCTATACCCCCTCATCGTTACTACAGTGGAGGTCTGCACGCACTCAGGAGATAGGAGGTATTGATGGAGCTGTATTGTGCCATGATTTACCGTACTGTACCTGTTGGGCAGACTAAGCTAGTAGACAGCCAATCCATACTGCACTGTGCTCTTTAGCCTATTGGAGAAAAGTCAATGTTTGACTTTGACAGTCAGTGAGTGCTGTGTTCGCCTCCCTCCGTATCCCAACCCAGTGGCTTTTCCGACTGGTCGAGACTCGTCATCCTTAGCCAAGATTATACAGTATCCTGCCACTAACCGAGGCCCTAGAAGCTCACCCCGGCTTTACCCCCGCATTCATCACGGTTGCCAGGCAGACGAAGGCACCAACAGGTATAAATACCATACTCTACTCTGCTCATCTTGCCTCAAGACAAGACTCGCACATCATAATCTACATCCCCCTTCAAGCCATGGCGTCTCCAACCATCTCCTCCATTGAGCAGTCTACCCTTCCATCCAAGACTGAGAAGATCTCGCCTGAGTATGTCGAGTCTGGTTTCGACACGCAAAAGGGCGAGTCACGAGAGGTCTTTAGGGAGAATGTCGATGGTGTCGAGTTCAGAACTGTCAGTTGGCAGCGTGCCACTGTTGTCTTTCTCAAGATCAATTTTGCGATGAGTATTCTCGCCATTCCAGGCGCTCTTGGTGCTCTTGGTTCAGTTGGAGGATCTTTGTGTATTGTTGGCTACACTTCGCTCAATGTTTGTACGTACAAGCGTGTTCTGACGGACTTTTCTCACTCCTGACATTGGTTTCAAGACACGGGTCTTATTCTTGGTGATTTTAAGCACAACCACACCGAGTGTCACAGTAGGTAGCAACCGCTCAGTGTTGCACAAACTATACTGACAGGTTCAAGCATTGGCAGACATGATGGGTCTCATCTGGGGTAAATGGGGTCGTGAAGTCGTTGGTGTCCAGATAATCATCGCCCAAGTCCTCATCTCAGCTGGTGGAATTGTGACATCAGCAATCGGTCTCAACGCCCTATCGGACCACGGCGCATGCACAGTTGTATTCGGCCTTGTATCAGCCATCCTCATCACAATGTTCTCATCCATACGCACCTTCTCCAAGCTGGGCTGGCTGACCTGGTTTGGCTTCATCACCTTTGTTCTTGGCGTCTTTATCTTTGTCGTCGCTGTGACACAAGTTGATCGTCCCGCCGCGGCTCCTCAGACTGGAGATTTCGATCTTGGCTGGACTCCTATTGCGTATCCAAGCTTTGTCGTGGGCATGATCAACGCCACCAACATTTTCATCAGCACCTGTGGCTCTTCCATGTTCCTGCCCGTCATCTCGGAGATGAAGCGCCCTCAGGACTATCGCAAGGCTTGCATTGTGGCTGGTATCATCGTTGGCGCCATGTATCTCTCCTTCAGTCTGGTCATATACCGCTGGTGTGGTACTTGGCTCTCAACGCCTGCTTTCGGCAGTGCTGGACCCGTTATCAAGAAGGTCGCCTATGGCGTCTCCTTGCCAGGCCTTATTCTCGGTGTCGGTATCTACCAGCACGTCGCTGCCAAGTACGCCTTTGTCCGTATCCTGCGAGACTCGGAGCACCTGCAGGCCAACACCTTCACTCACTGGGGCACATGGCTCGGCATCAACTTTCTCCTCGGCTCAGCAGCTTTCATCGTGGCAGAGGCTGTGCCCATCCTAAACTACCTCCTCGGTCTGGCTGGTGCCCTCTGCTTTGCGCCTTTCAGTCTGGTCTTCCCTGCACTTCTCTGGATGTACGACTTCAAGGGCTATAGGACTGGTACTTCCGGGCAGAAGATCAAGTATGGACTTCACGTGCTGATCATGATCCTTGGATTCTATATGATAATTGCTGGAACGTAAGTAATTGCGAATCTCTTGTGTATAGGAATGAGGCTAACCAGTGTGGTCTTTAGTTATTCTGTTGGTGTTTTGATTAAAGAGGCGTTTGCCACTGGCGCTATATCCAAGGTGTTTGACTGCGCCGACAACTCTGGTTTTACGCAGTAAGATACTGCTCCTTTTCCTTCGGGTTTGTCGACTGTCACGTTGATAAGAAAAGAAGGATGGGATTAGTGCCATTTTCGCCATGGTTGGCGCAGTTTTGAACTTGATGCGACCTGATTCATTAATCAAGACATCAGCTGGACCAAAGATTATTGCATAGTGTAGTTAAAGGGCTTGTCAGATCATGGGAATGCATGCCTTTATTACATAGCATAGCATGATGATTAAACTTTACCATGAATTTATCTTACCTTACACTATTCGTTATTCAATTACTCAACACTTTATCACTATTGCTCTTATATAACCAGGAGAATAAGGCAACAAAGCGCCAAACAGTGCTCACGAGCAGAATCATGTTACCACACTGTCTAGATTATGGGCTCCTTCGACATACCAAGGCCGCATAAATTCTTTAAATGCCAGGTATCCTCCAGTATCTAGCAATTAATCGTGTGGGTAACTGTTCTGCTCATCGTACCATACCTAATTATCTATTGTTCAAGATGAGTATTTTTCTCCCAAAAGGGGTCGTTTGCTCGACCATTCTACTGGCAAACAGCTTCCGAAAGTGCCTACTCAGAGCTTTGCAACCGCAGGTAGGTAGATTGGGATCTCAACCTTGGGACAGAGGACGCAACCGACCTTTAGTCACAATTATAAGAGATTCACGGTATCATTACATGATCCAGGTGGCAATTCGTAAGAAAGATAGACAAAAACAGTCCATTATCATCTACTCAATTTCTATCTTGAGCTTACCAATGCCACGATCCACACAAGCCTGCAACGCGGTTCCCTTCTCCTTCGCCAGAAGCGCTGTGCTCTTGTAGTCAACCTCTCCCTCGCAAAGCGTCACCTTGCAAGCACCACAAGCACCCGACTTACACGAGTACAGCACATCAAATCCAGCTTCGTTGAGTACATCAAGCAATGTCTTATTGGAGGGAATCGTCATGGTCTCGTGTCTGTCCGTTTCTGGTTCATCGACCTCAACCTCGAACGGTGCGCCCAGATCATCACCGCCACTGCCAAAGTCTTCAAAATGCACCATGTGTTCCGGATAGCGTAGCTCACTGGTGGTGCGCTCGCATTCTTTCATCATACCGCCTGGACCGCAGGAGAAGACACGTACGGGGAATTTCCCGTCTTGTTCTGGTGCAGGGATGAGGTCTCTGATGTTGAGTCTTTCGCCCCGTGATTTGGCGTAGAGTGTCGTCTTATCTTTGGGCAATTCGCTCAGAAAGGCGGCATCATCGGCGCTTTGCACGGCGTAGTGAAGGTGGTATGGAAGCCCTTTGCTCTCCCATTCCCGTATCGATGGTAGAAAGGTAGTGATGCCAATACCTCCCACATTGAGAATACGCTCCAGCTTCTCATCACACTTTTCGTCGTTTTCCTGTGCGCCTAGATTTGTTCCCGGGGACATGGTGATTTCATCACCCACTTTGAGCTCCTTGTGCAGATATGCTGAACCACCTCGTGAGTTACGATCAAGAGATACGCCCAGACTGAACTCGTACAAGTCACCTTGGACAATCGAGTATGATCGCTCAAACTTTCCATCGTTGGGCCCAAAGACAATCTGAGCAAATCCATAAGGCTCAAAGTCGGGATTACTGAGAGTTAAGGACTCTTTCAGCTTGAAGGTGAGTTTTCTGACTCGTGGTGTGACGAGCTGAGCGTCAATAAGAGTGTATGTCTTTGGAGCGTTCCCCAGTTTTTCCTTGCCGATGTCGATCCACATATCTGTCATGGGCAACGCGATGCATTCAGCCAGTAGTCCAAGCGAGACATCTCTCGCTCTGAGGACACGCTGGACGTTTAGAACCGACCATTTGGGATATGGCCTCTTTAGTAAAGAGATTGTGTCACCCTTGCAGACATACCCGGTTTGTAGGACTCGCATGTTCCAGCCCGATCGTCCGGTTCGTATCGTTCTCTTGAGCGCTCGTGGCCACTTGAATCGCGAGTTGAGTTTGTAGCAGGGATGTCTTGGTTCGCTGACCTCGAGGAGGACCTCTTTGCCGAGCTGATACACGTCGCCGATGCAAACGTTGTCGTCGTTCATGTTTGTGGCGACGAGGTTTTCTCCAAAGGCTCCGACATCGTATAGGTTCGGTTCGGGGGAGTTCTCGGCGCGCCAATCTGGGTAGTGTTCGGGGTTATACTGATGGACGGCGCGTTCTGTTCCGCCGTGGCTTTTTGCTGCGTGTTCGTCTCCAGTTACACCCGTTAAAGTGATAAAGATTGGGCCGTTGTGTTCCTGTTTGTAGATAGCTGATGTGATTTCTCCCCCTAGGCCATGTTTCTTGACTTTTCCTGCGCGTACTTGTAGGAGGGTTCCTTGATCTGGGTTGGGTGCATCCTTTAGTGAGAATACCTTCTTTTTGGGGATGTTTCTAGTGCGCACGACAGCCATTATGATGATACTGTTTGTTGTGTGCGTTATGGTATAGCAAAATAATGTGACTTGTGGTGGTATGTGATACAAATTGTGCCAAAAGTTTAGCCAAAACGGTCCGTGCATTTCGATCGGATCAAGAAAAGTTAATTCCGCTTCCGCTTCCGCTTGTGGGCCGGGCCAGCTACCGAGCAGTGTGCCAGAGTATCCGACAAAAGCCAAAGTGAGAGGAGGCCGGGAACGTGATCGGAAGTACCGCGGAAGACCCGGGCTAGCCCCGTACGTTTGATCATGGCGTTCTCGCGGCACTCGACGTGGCTCGAGTCGGAGTCATTATTACTAATTACCCTGTCGAGTATTGGTCAATGGATTCAGGGTAGCGTGCCAAGGTGTAAAAAAAAACCTAAAAAAAACTTATGCTATTATAATAAGTAGTATTATTAGTAATATTCTTAGCAAGTGGTTATAAAAGAAATTATTAATAATGTACTTAATAAGCGAGCAGTGCAGACAAGTGAGCGACGTACTTATATTATATACTTAAAAGTAGCAAACCTTACATTTTTAAAACAAGCTAGTTGTAAAAGACTGAAAAATAGAGACTATAAAGTCTGAAAATAGTATAGGGTAGGTAACTGTTAAGGACTGCTGGGGTCGGACCGGAGCTTATGCAGCTAAGGTGAACTGGTTGATTGAATATCTAAGACTAAGGAAGGGAGAGAAAAAGGAAAAGAACTAGCTGTGACTTTGCTGTGGATTTTGTGCAGGGCTCGCAGCGGGGCTACAGAGAAGGATTTCTCTGGTCTTGGTTTTTCTAGGGGGAAACAACCTTCTTCACAGGTTTGCTTGTAACAAGGACTTTTATAAGAAAGGTCTTTTATAAATAATTTTAGGGAATTTAGCTTATAAAATATAAGTTTAATAACTTGCTACTTTATAGTATATTATTGGCGTTATTTAATAGTATGCTTACTTAAGCTATAACTGCTTAGATTAGTGAGATATTGCGGAGCTATATAAACTTCTTTCTTGGGTGATTCTAGACATATAGGGTAAGTCATGTGACTTGGACTTAGGGCTTTATTTAAAGCTTGATAACTCTATTAAAGCTGGTCTTTTTGTATGGGTATTTTCTATCTGGTTTCTAATACCTCGAATATAAAACTTTATAGGTTTTATCTTCCTTATACAATAGCCCGGCTATTAGCTATTTTGTTGGAGAAACAGAACACACCAACCACAGCGAGGTTGAACGCTTCGTGACTTTCTTCGGGGGGATTTTCAAAATAAGGATCTCACACGCTTCTTGGTGAGGTAAACACAATATAAAATAGTAAGGGCAATTGATCAATTGATAACAATGAAAATTTGGTCAGAGGAAGAGCCCAAAAGCTGCTCCTTCCTCGTTGACCATGACGACAGTGATGATGATTCTGATGGCCGAAGGCAACTGGCCTCTGACCTTTTTCTACGTACTGTAAGAACACCCGGGTTATGCCGGCTTTCGCCGGCAGGTCGGGAAATTATCGGATAGTTACGTGGGCCAGAGGCCACGTAAAACTCTTCCCGTCGAAGACTCGGTGGAGGCTTCGGCAAGTTGAAGTCTAATAACAATACGGAATCTACCCTTTCATCTCTGATATCACCCTGATCGTGCCGATTAGGCCCATACCTTTACACGTACAGGAAATTGCCCAATGGCCCAAAATGGCTTAGCACCTTTTTCCCCCAACTCACTATCCGATTGATATATACTATATATGCATCGACATGAGATGGAAGCTCTGTGACTTGGAGAGCCTCTAACTTATCGAGACCATCATAGGTCACTGAAAACTCGGCGCCTACGAAAGTGAGAATGGAATCAAACAGCCAAATTATCGTGCCTAACATACCACGAGCCTCTTCAGCAATGTGGAGTAGTTCGTTCATAGTGACCTTGTCTCCGATTATAGTGCTGCGCTTCGGCCAAGGTTTGGATGTCGAAACCAACGCGTCAACGAACCGAGCAACGTCGAAGCTGTAGGTAAACGTCACTTTGTCATCACCTGACCCTGGAATGGCAGCTATTTTGTTCTTTATGTCAATTAAGAAGTCAGCGTGCCTGAGATAGCTCTTGACTTTGGGATAGCCGTAGTAGTCGGAAAAGTGCCCGTTGGAGACGAAAGTATGCTCCAGATCGGTCGTCTCTAGTTCAGAAAGAGTGACAGCTGAGAAGTCGGGGAGGGGACTTCTAAAGATGGTGTTAGTTCACCGCCTAGGTTGAGTATGTACGAGGGTAAACCATGGATACCCTGGAGGTGCTTCGATAGCCCACTGGCTAGCAATGAATCTGGCCGTACTACTGGATAGCTCCGCAGCTCGGACGAGGTTGATTTCTGCCTTGCTGATAGTTGGGTCGGTTACACTCAGGCAAGAAATGACAACTTCAATGCCATTCTCCTCAAGAATGCGCTGCAGCCCAGCGACGTCGTCATAGTCGACACAGAGCGCAGAATCCATGGTCACGGGCTATTTCACGCTATCAGCAACTGTTGCGATAGATTGAGACATTCATACCTTGCGGGAAAGGACAAAAACATGATTCTGGAGGTTTTGGCCAAGAACCTCCACAATGGTTCTGCCCACGTCTCCAAAGCCACCAGCGACAGCGATTCGCGCCATTGCCACGTCAACCGAGATTGGAAACAACTATTACAAATTTTCCAAGCAGAATGAAAGGTGGACTCGGTGTGTTCTAAAGTACACCGTAAGGCGCAACCTTTTGACATTTTCCTACTGGGGCTGTGCTGGAGTCCCCGGCGCCAAGATCGCACAGGTCCCGCTTGACTAATCTACAAGCTCCAGCGGATTGTTCATTGCCCCGGAGGTGGTCGGACTTCGTCGGACAATTTGAGGATTCCGGATGGATGGCTGTACATAATAGTTATAGCAAAGGCCAACGGACCCATGCGGCTAAGACACCGGCGGCTATAGCACCGGCGGATAGAGCACCGGCGGATAGAGCACCGGCGGATATACATCGACGCACGGAGATGCAACTGTTCAGGAGCTTCTAGCCTTGGAAACGTACGATTGCCACATTGAAAGCTCGGTCTTCGGACGATACTCAACTCCGTCTCGCCCCTCGTGATGTATTTGCTAAAAGGCCGCTCTAAAGTAAGCCACGGTGATGTCCCGGAGGCGCTGTGAAAAAGATGCCCTCCGCGCATCGCGCGCTGATATCTAAGCCCTCCAAGGCCTCTCAGAAACAAGAAACGGCCCCGCACTCCCTACTTCGACAGTGCCTTTTCGACAAACAAGATCAACATTCAACACATTCGCTCCAATGTCTCATAACGCTCACCAACAACTTGAAGACGGTGGATCAACCGTCCATTGCAATGCACTGAAATGGCTCCCTCTCGCTCCAAAGGTGTGGATCAAGCTCGTCCAAGTCTCCCCAGACACGGGAGCGTACACCGTCATTGTCCGAGCTGAGCAGGGAGGCGTTCTCCCCCGCCACCGACATCTCGAGATGGCCCAAATCTACATCATTAAAGGCGCTGGCGATCATCCCCAAACCGGTCATTTCAACCAGGGCGATTTTGTGACTGAGCACAAGGGAGCTCTTCATGAGCCACTGGTGTTCAATGTGGAGACGGAGCTCCTCATGATCAGCCAAGGGCCGTCGGTTTTCCTGGACGAAAACGGCAACGACTTGTACGCGATGGACGTACCGATGCTTCAACGACTTGCAGAATCTGCGGCATGAGTTGAGGCAGGGCTTGCAGCACGATGATTGATGGTGATTTGGACATCTTGTGCCGAGGAGGAATCGAAGCGCCACTGAAGGAGGGGACAGCTCAAGGGATGGAGCATCAGACGGCGAAAGGAACATGTCATTCTTGCCAATAGAACAGACACGTAAACAAAACTCAAGAGGGCCATCGATTACATAGCCTATGCTGGGTTGTAAGATCATCCCCTGCGACCTGTGCCCCGTTCGGATCACAAGCGAGTACCAATGAGGAAAGGGTCCCGCCCTCCTAAGTTGATGGTGGGGATAAACCTTCCACTTCAAGGCACATGGACACCCCAATCTCTTTTCCCCTTTCTATTTCACTTTTATCTGCATCATGTGATTATTCCTGGCTCGCATTCCTGTTACATTAGTTGGGTTGCATCATCCTGCGTTTAGTCAACATGGATCAAGACGTCAAGTACGCTATTTCGTCGTCCCACTCACCTACCTTCCAACTGACTGTAGGTCTGTAGCTTTCCTGCCGTGCGAGCCTGTGTCTTCGATATGGATGGACTTCTCATTGATAGCGAAGATATCTACGCCCGCTGTGAGGATATGCTTCTGGAAAAGTATGGCAAGGGCCTTCTCCCATGGTCAATCAAAGCCCAGCTTCAAGGACGCCCTGGTCCCGTCGCCAACGAGATATTCTATTCCTGGGCCAAGCTGCCTGTCACGCCTGAAGAATACTTCAGAGAAAAACAGGGATTGTGAGCAAAGTATTTACCCGAAACAAAGCTCTTACCGGGGGTTGTCGAACTGCTGCACTGCCCACACCACGCTCGATATTGGGAGCCTCACAACAACGACACTGCCCAGATGAATCCCGAAGGCACGGGGCCCCATCGCCTTCACCTTGCACTCGCCACCAACTCACAGAGCGATGGCTTTCGCCTCAAGAATCGCCATCTTCGAGATCTAGTTTCCATGTTTCCGCCTCATCGTCGGATACTTGTGGATGATCCTCGTTTAGGCCGCGGCCGGGGCAAGCCGCTACCCGACATATTTCTGCTTGCCCTGAAAACGATTAATGAATCGCTGTCCCCAGGAGAGCGCCCGATCAGACCCGTAGAGTGCCTTGTGTTCGAGGGTTCTCTACTGGGAGTGGAAGCGGGACGGCGGGCATGCATGCGTGTTATTTGGTGCCCCGCCCCGTCGTTGGGAGAGGAGTTTCGGCATATCGAGAACGAATTCCTCGCAGGCGAACTTAGTAAACACGAGGGTATGGGACCCCAAGGCAGTAATAATAGTTCCCACCCTAAAGCTACGTATATATCTAGCCTGGAGGAGTTTCCGTTTGAGAGGTTTCAGATTACTATCCCTTTTCAAGATGAGTCTTGAAATAGAACTAAAGGCATAACACCCCCTAAGGGAGGAGTGTATTTACGGAGAATCCGTGTAGCTAAAATTAGGGTCCAAAAGAATCTGAACGCTGCCCCGCCAACGTGTAATCCACCACATTATCCCTCGACACCCTCTCCATCTTTGACCATCCACAACAACAGCAAATGATGTCCAATAACGATAGAATTTTCTCAATTATTTGCGCAAATCGCGCGCCAAATCAGGATTTCAATGAGGTGGCCCGAGCCCTTATCGTTCGCGAGGTAGAGACAGGAAGGACCTACCGTGATGTCGCCGCCGAGGCAAAGTGTTCACCAGCCACCATCTTCAATATTTATCAACGCTGGAAAACTCAACGAACTCTAGATAAAAAGCCAAAATCTGGGCGTCCTAAGAAACTCACGGTTCAGCAGATTCGGTACGTATTAGTTTCACTTAAACGCGACCGCAGGATCACATACGAATCGCTTATTAATTATCTAGGTGGTAACATCTCTCGGACAACGATACGCCGAGTTATCCGCTACCACTACGGTTGCAAATGGAGAGCAATGCAGAGGATACCATTATCAAAAGAAACAGCTCGTCAGCGACTATCATGGTGTCAAGCTTGGAAGGAAGATATCGAAGAATTGATTGAGGTATGGCGGTTTAGAAGCTAGGTGTCAAATTTACTCGGGAAGCTTTCACTTAACTAATACCATCTTTAGACCATTTTCTCTGATGAATCAACAGTTCAATCCCAACCGAATTATAAACGCGGATGGATCTTCCGGAAGCCTCATGAGAAGTTCATGAAAGAATTCGTCAATATCACAGTTCATGGGAAGTCCAAGTTATCGATCATGGTTTGGGGAGCAATTTGGAGAGGAGGGAAATCTGATATCATCGTTATGATCCGCGATCAAACCGCAAAGAGGAAAGGATATACTTCTTTGAGTTATCAAGAAGCTTTATCTAAAGGTTTACTTCCTATATATAACGGCACAAGAAGATTCCAGCAGGATAATGCGAGAATTCATACATCTCAGTCATCGACCGACTGGTTACTTTCCCACTCAATTGAGTGGATTGACTGGCCGGCACATTCCCCAGATCTCAATCCAATTGAGCATATCTGGAAGCAATTAAAACTTAACATCAGGAAGATGTTCCCTCATTTAGACCTCCTGAAAAATAACGAAGTCGATACGGCAAAGTTGATCAAATGCATCAAGTTGGCGTGGGCAGCAATTACTGTTGACCAGATTAATGCACTGATTGACTCACTCCCTCGCCGACTTGATGCATGCATCCGGGCGCAAGGATGGTATACCAAATATTAAAGAGGAAAATCAGGGGTTCATTTTGATACATAAATCATATTTTTAAATATTTATTTGATGGAAATATATATATGTGAAGTTGACACTATGAAAGAATTCTAATCCTGTAGGGTGGGCTGTTCAGATTCTTTTGGACACTAATTTTAACTGTCCAGACAAGGTTTTCTACTCTGTGGCTTGTGATGTTTAAGGTCATAGCTCAGGTACCCCCCTGGACTGCAGTGCTGTGGGCCTTTCTTGGACTTGTTGAATTGTCCGAAGCCCGAGAAAGACGTGATGATGGGATGGGTCTCACCCCACCGGCAATCTCGGTTAAAAAGTATTATCCAAGGCCACAGATGACCGTCAAGTTCAAGATCTACCCAGAAACTGGAATATAAGAGCCGTAGGTCTGCTTTTGTGTAATAATAAGGCCAAGCCTTCGTAATTCGTTCATCCGCGCATCCATCGTCCTATGATGCCAAAACAAGACTCAGACCAGAATCCCAATACGGGAGCATTTACAAAACAATGGCACAACCATTCTTACCCTTCTATTGACCCGTCCCGACCCGAATTAAGTGCGCAGGGGAAGAACATCGTCGTCACTGGCGGAGGCACCGGTATTGGGCGCGCAATGGCTTTCGGATTTGCTGCGGCGGGCGCATCTTGCATAGCTCTTATAGGGCGACGTCACGATACGCTCGAATCTACAGCCCAAGAGATACGTTCTCGGTTCCCTTCGATTCTTATCCTGGTTGAATGTGCCGATATCGTTCAACGAGAACAGGTTGAAGTGGCATTGGATAGGATTTACGTACGAGCCGGCCAACTATCTATCCTTTGCTGCAATGCTGGCGTTGTATCGCGCCCCGAAGATGTCCTCAGCATAACGCCGGAGCAGCTCTATCGTGGATTTGAAGTAAACGTTTGGGGAGCAATCAACGTGATCCAATGCTTTCATTCACGGGCAACTGCTAGAGGACTCGTCATCAACACGGCCAGTGGCCTTGCTCATACGGTGCCTATGGCTAAGATGGCGGCATACTCTTCATCCAAGCTTGCGAGCTTGAAGATTATGGAATACCTGGCGACCGAAAATCCGGACCTTCACATCGTGAACATGCATCCCGGCATTGTGGCGACGGAAATTTCCAGTCAAGGAGGAATTGGCGATGACAATGAAATGGTCTTTGATGAGCGTAAGTCCCAATTGCCCGCCCTCTTCTACCCATCTTTTCTGCCCCTGGAAGGTTGATACCTTGCACAATATGCTGAAATGAAAATATTAGCAAGCCTGCCGGGCAATTTTGCCGTGTGGCTCGCTTCACTTGAGGCAGCTTTCTTACGAGGAAAACTGGTTTGGGCGAATTGGGATGTTGACGAGCTCATTGCTCGAGCCACAGAGATCCGAGAGAGCAGCCTCTTGACCTTGAAACTAGAAGGTCTCGCACCCTAGATAGCAGCCTGTTTTGCCTACGTACCGATACTTATTTGGGGCTGGAATAGCTGTGTTTTTTTGGGGGGAAGACAAGGATAAACGCCCAACTTTGCAGGTGACTTGTGAACATTTCGAGGCCACCAAAGCTACCTAGACCGGCAAGACGGACGGCGGGATTCGTTCCCTTATTCCTAATTTCTGGCACATAACTCTAAGTGACACAAATCGACACCGAAATGGTTCTCCTTGAAGCAAAACCCCTAGCTCTGCCATCAGCCTTCTTATCAAGATATGGGACTACTCATCTGTGCTCCATGACCCTCGCAAAAATTCTTCAAGAGTGGTCAATTCGAGGTTTGGTAGCAGTTGATTCCACTCGTTGGACATGTTCAACACACCGTCGGTAAGGCCCAAGAGACAGATTCTCATAAATTCCTTCGCCGCAAGCTCACGCTTCTCAATTCGGACTGCTGGGTGATTGGTTGTAGGGGCCCACGACATTGTGAAGTTGTTAGCCTGAAGATCTGTCTTTTTAATTTTTTCAATGCTAAATGGTTTCCCTTAGCTGTTAGTGTCAAATGTGACAGCCTGCAACATGCCTTGAAGGGTGTCATGTGATGACACTGGGCTCAATTGGGAGGTCGCAGAAATGCGCCTTCCCCTTTGCGAGGCTTCGCCGAGAAACACACAGAGAACAACTGTTGAATAAGAGGAGCAATTGCGATCGTGCCACTAACTATGTGGCGCGCCTTGTTTTTGGCACAGTTGAATTGTTCAACAACAACAATATAATACATCGTTACATTTGACAGTTAGCATTATATATTTGAAAGCCATAATAATATCGAAACTAACCTCGAATTCTTTTGCCGAGTTGCAGTAAATTAGAGATCGTCGTCTTGCTAGCAGAGATTCCGCCTACAATAGGCCACTCTCCATCGCAGTCTAAGGCCTTCGCGACGACCTTTGTAAAATCCTGGATCGTCGTGAATGACACAGTGGTGTTACGGCTTGGTTACCCGTAACGGCGCTGTAAGCCTCTATATAGGCAGCTGAAGCACCACTATGATTGCTACAATAGCGATTATAGCCCAATCTTTTGCCCTGTGGCGTGACGGCTAAGGTGCACCGTTACAAGTGGTGTCAGGTCCTTCCGGCACAATATATAAGTTACTCGCCTAAGGCTTTATTAATTGTTATTAAATATTTTTTATTTTCTTAAAGAAAGTCCCTAGGGTTATTAGAGATTTTATTTAACGTGCTCCATAAGTGTAAAAGACCGTAAAATAGAGGAAATATAGTTTTCAAAGCCTATAGGGTAGGTAATAGAGATAGGAGGTGAATAAGCAGTGGAATCAGTCCTTATAAAAAGCTGATTAGCTAGGTAAGGAATCATAGAGTAATAAAAGTGAATCAAATAGATAGTAGGGTTAAAATAGAGAAGACCAGCTTTTTATTAGTGTTCTTATTGTCTGAATTGGTTAAAGATCTTAGAAGTTATCTTAAAGAGAGAATCTATAGCTTATATATCCAATTGCTCGGAATCTATTAGCCCGATTCGGAAAGAAGTTATACCGTCGGATAGCCCTAATTCCGGGCTTTAAAACTCTATTAGTTTTACTAATTGCAGATAATTAAAAGCCGAGTTATGGTATAATAGAAGTTAAAACCTATAGGGTTTTAAACTAGGATATTTAAAACCAGATAGGAAATACTCTTTAGAAGAAAACGGCTTTAATGAAGTTATCGGGTTTATGATAAAGCCCTAAGTCTGAAGTCACGTGACCTTCTTAAAAGGGAAATAAGCCCAAAAGGGGCAGTATTGACACTCCCTTATATCTTGCTTATCTAAGCAGATATTGCTTAGGTAAACAGGCCATAAAGAAGCGCATAGGCCATAATATATGGTAATAAAATCCTAGGCTTATATCTCATAAGTTTATTTTTTTAGAATTTTATTTTATAAAAGACCTTCTTAAAGATAAGGTATTTTACAATTAGCTAATAAGACTATTAAAATCCGTGCCTTTAAAAGTCTTATTAACCTTATTATCTTACTAAAAGAAGGCTATTCTCTCTTGCTATTTAGGTTCCTTTCTTAACCTCTAATCTATCTTCCCTTACCTCTTTCCTTTATAGTAGCTTTCTTTATTATTATAATATTAAGGGGTAACTTTAATATAAGGTAAAGGTTAAAAGTAAGAATAAATTCTTAGTATTTTAAAGTATATAATATTAAATATAACTAAAAGAGATTAAATTAAAGCTACTTCTTTTATCTAGGGAATAATAAAGGTTAGTCTCTTATACTTATATTTATCCTGCCGATCTTCCAGGCAGCAGGCCATTGCCTGCGATCTGGCGTTCACGCTGACCGTAAAGCTATTCACGATGGTCGTGATCCTTGCCCCACTTCTAACACAAGTCCCCTACCTATTTTTCGTGCGGAACCAGTTCTGCCGCCCATCCCCGCCCTCTGTGTAGCTTGCCAAGAGACGCTAGTCGAACTCAAAAGTGAGCGAATTTCACGAGTTCTTACGGTATGAAGGAATACGAACCGCAATCCCGGCACGTAAAGGTCTAGAACCAAAATGGCCACTAGAGCGACCCTTAACTCGTCGTCTCGTATCAAGGGTTCGCAACTCACCCCACTCCCAGACGCGTCAGGCAGATAACTAAGCGGGAATGGAGGTTGCGGACAGTCACGACGCTCCATTAAGCGACGTCTCCGTGACTAGAGAACCTCGCCAAAAGTCGCACAAGACAGCTGTGCCACATGGTACCGATCCTGGCGTGTGGCAGCGCCGCACATACCAACTCGTGACGGAAGCAGTGGCTCCGGAATAACTGAGACTGGACCACCACCAACAGACAGTGTCCAAATTTTGCCTTTCTTTGTTCTCTTTACTGTACCCCTGTCGATTGTTTGATAAAAGAACGTGGCTCCCTGGTTGTTTCTCGTTCTCTCCACGCCACGTCAAGATGGGAATGCTTTTACGATTGCAAGATCGCCACAGGCTTTTGAGGCTTGCCCTCTCTGTCTGCTGTTTACTTTCATTTACCGGGTTCCTCATACAAACTCTCCTTTCCTTTCCCGGGGAGTGGGAAGTTACACGGCCAGAAAGCGTGCCTTCGCCAGAAAACGTGCCTCCGCCAGATGCGCTTGTGAAACCGAATGTCACCGTGAGCGGGCTGGTCTTTTACGGCCGCAAGAGCAGAGTGGAAAGTATGAGGTGTTACATAGAGGTGAGTATCACAAAGGCGCCATGGACTTAATTAACCCCTGCAGCGAAACTTGGTAGACAACGGAGGTTGGCTTGACGAAGTCCTCTGGGTTGTCAATACAAAGAACCAGGATGATCTCTCTTATCTAGACGAAATAGTCGCCAGCAACCCGACACGACACAAACTGCTGATACCCGAAGGACACCTGGCGACGTACACATATTGGAAGGCTTGGCAGCATCTGGAGCGTGACAAGTACTACGTCAAGATTGACGATGATATTGTAAGTATCGAAGCCTCTTTATAAGCACCTGCTAACTAGTATAGCTCTGGATAGAAGACGGTGCCATCCCCAAGCTTGTCTCCCACAAGATCGAAAATCCCGACACATTCGTCGTCTCTGGAAACATCATCAACAACCCTCCACTCGGCTTCATGCACTACCGCATGGGTGCCCTTCACCCATATTTGCCCGAACTCGAAAAGCCAGACCACGTCATGAATGCCAGCGATTTCTGGAAGCCCTCGAAACACCCCTTTTGGAACGGTCCCAACGACACCGTCTGGAATCCTATGCGTCCCCCGCCCGAGCACGAGAACGTCAGGTGGCTGAGAGTTGAAGATGAGAAGATGATGTGGCAGACTCCGGTTCACCAGCTTACATATGCTGTCTGGGGTGACAGTTACAAGAGTTGGGCTATCGCTTCCCAGATGCACTATTCACTGTTTGAGAATATCGAGAAGGATACTCTGGATCTTTACAAGTTCGAAAAGCCTTGGACGATGCATGGGGATCGCATACGGATCAACTTTATGTGTGTCTATGCCAACGATATCCTCGACAACGGTGTTGGACACTGGCCGGGGAATCGAGGCGACGAGGACATGATCGTTCTAGATCTTCCAAATACATTGAGACGACGTAAGTAAGCCGCCAGACTCATGACTTGTACTAACGGTTACAGCTGTTGTGATATTGGGGACTGCATTGGCATCCCATTTTCAGTACATGGATCAACCAGATCTGGCAAAGACGGATATTCTCTCACGATATCGATCCCTTGCGCAGGATAGAGCCTGTGATAGGATGACATCCAAGACATGATCTTTCCTTTATCTGTTATTTTAGTATTATCACTTTTATAAATAGGGGTAAATATAGAGCAGAATACCATCTCCCTTAGAACAGCAAGCTTTTGCGATATTCGGTACTGAAAAGTGGAATTCATCTCGATTATGGTAAGCAGTGCGAAGGATTCATGAGTGCCGAGATCAGCCGGTGATCAGGGGAGTGATCCATAGTTCATGTGCGGGATCATTGTTTAATCTAACGCTGTAGCTTCACTTGTTGGTCCAATACCTGTAGCTAGTTCCTTGAGAAATGTTAGTTGCAGTTGAACTCTGTACAACCTCAACACTTTTTTATAAGACTCGGCAAAAATTCAAGCCTCTTCGGATTGCATGCTGTTGACTGACCATCACTAGCGCTTACTATCAGCCACGGTCCCGATTGTGATCACTTTGCTTTTTATTCAATTGCAATTATCAGGCAGTGAGATTCGCTAAAAACCCCTCTCTCAGCATCCTTGGACTTGTTCTTTGCATCATCTGGAACCCCAGTACCTATTACAGCTCCACCATGACGTCCTGTCTTCCCACTTGGCCGTTGGCGCTATTCGGCGTCATTGAGCCCGCAATGCTGTAGGTCTCTACCAAAGAATGCCTTTCTTTGCTAATTGAATAGCGTCTGGGCATATGTCAACTTTCTCGCGGATCCATTCAAGTACTTCGCCGACCAGACCCCCTTTTTCGCTGCAACAGACGACCACTTTACGCCACAAGCAGTAGCCTTGTCCTGGCAGATGGCTAATGTGTTGCTGTTGCTAGCACCGATAGCTCTCATCTGCTGCTGGACCCAACATCGTGAGATTGCCATTGGATACCTGGTTGCGGTTGGATTCGCCGACTTTGGCCACATCTACGCCATCTATAGAGCTGGCCCCGAGTATCTCTGGGACGTTGGTTCTTGGAATGACATGACCTGGGGAAATGTCGGCGTGAGCGCGTTTCTCAACGTGAATCGATGGCTGACTGTGTTGGGAGTCTTTGGAAAAGTTGGCAGTGTAGATCGGACCAAGAAGACGGTTAAGGGGCATTGAACGAATCACGAGGCCGGATAACTATTTACGGTTCAAGTCTGTCAGGGACTTGAAGAGTTTGTCCAGTGTCGTTAAGAGAGCCTGTAGACCTAGTGCTACATTGGGGCAGTTATTCGACTCGAACATCATGATGGGTTTAGATTCGGGCAGACTCAGTCAATAAGATCACGTCTAGGGAGAACAGCACCCCTGTCATTTCTAGGCACTAGTACATATCGGTTGTAGATGGAGCGCTATCCTTGTTGAACAGCACGCTACCCCTGTTTATCTGATAAGATAAGATAAAATGGAATCCGGACATTGCAACAAATATTCATCTAGACACTTATAAACCCAAGCCTCGGAAAAACGCCTCTTCATTTCTTTTATGTATACTCAGCGTTTCTAGTTTTAAACTAATCAGAATCTATGGAGTTTGCCCCTGATTTTTTCCACAAGAAACGGGCCCGTTTCCACTCCCCGACCAATCACATCTATCTAGCAGGACCGCACTCTTGGAAACGGGTCCCGTTTCTAGAATCACACTAAGACGCGAAACGCGTAACCTTCCTCGCCTCCTGCTTAGAATCAGACCGCTAGCAAAGGTGAATAATCAGCTCTCGCTGGCCTTTACTCTCACGACAGCAGCTTCTTTATCTCTGCATCTACCAACCCTACAATGAATTTATCTCCTGAGGATCTTTACTGGTTAGACAAGCTCGGCTCCATGTCATACTAGCACCCTTTTATTTCCCGCCCCAAAAGTTCGTCGGTTGCCAAAGGACGAATGGAATACAGGAATAGGGTAATTTTGGCTAACCCGATGGCTTCGCGTACAAGGCATATTACGGGGTATAGAATCAAAGGGGAGAACCCGGAATCTCACTCATCCTTGGCCAACGCCGAGACAGTTCTCTCGGAACCACGGCCAGTACACTTCAGCAGCCCACTGGGCCAGACGTTGTAGGCACCATACCGTCTTGTACACGCCCACAACGTCAGAGGAAGACCCGAACGGGTGCTGAAGCCACAAAACCGTCTTGCGTCCCTCTCTCGTGGTGGCAGCAAAGCTCCAGTCGTGCCCATGCACGAGAACGGCAGGTAGAAAGGGTAGTCCGTCAAACGAGCCACCTGAGCGGTTGACAAGATGCTCGAGAAATCGCCATTGCGCCGAGTGCCATGTTCCAATCTGCAGCGCTGCTACTTCCGGCCGGGTTCTGTCTCGACTCTTTGTCTCGATACTGATGGCGATGGGTCGCTTGCGGAAAGGTTGAAAGTCGCTATGATTGATCACCTGGGACACCAGAGAGCGGCGCAGTGTTTGGATAGCTTCAGAAGCAACCGGGTCGGCTTTGGGATCGAAGTATACGCAATAGTCCACCATCTTGGCGGGCGTGGTTGCGGGGAGATATTCGCGAATGATCTTTGCCGTCGTGCATGGTGCAACACCAACGAGCTGATCCCGTCGCCGTCGGCCGTAGATGGCCGAGTATAAGAGAGGGTTATGAACCATCTGGTTCCATCCCAGCTCGTTCTGCTTTGATACCTGGCATTCTGCAGCCTCTTCGACAAGACGGGTGGCCTCATCGACCGGAAGAGTTGGTCCCAGTTGATCGCCATACATGTGATCCATGAAGACGCGGAATGTGGCGTCTGTCTTTGCCCGTTCCCCGATCTCGGCTCGCAAGGAGCTCGCCACGATCCCAACCCCACTACTGCTGCAGCTCTGCAGCTCCAACAGCAGGTCAGAGAGTGCAGGCGGCAGGGAAGGGTCTGCCAGGGAAAGCTTTCGCTGCTCGACGCCTTCTGTGCTAATCTCCAGGCTAGCAAGCTGTTTCGAGGGCGAGGACCGGCCTGAAGCCGAGGATTGTGTGTCTGAAGCGGTCGGAGTCGGGGTCGGAGCAGGAAGAGAGGTTGTCGGTGACGTAGTGCGCAAGTATCCCAGCCCTTGCCTGCTGCTGCTGCTCGCTTTGGGCGTCCTGTTCGGGTCTTCGTGCACCTTCTGCCTCTTAGGCGCTGGTGACTTGGGGTCGTCCATGCCCAGCCGCTTCTTGGGCGATTCGGGCGGCGACGGAGGGTGGTGTTGATGCGTGTTGGTCGACGTGGGATCGCCCAGGCGGGGAGTGTCGGACGGGCCGTGGGTTGTCGATTTAATGTACGCGAGCCAGCTGACGATTTCTTCAGATCTCATTCTGCCTGCCGCATCGTTGCGGGCTTGTTTTTAGGCCTTCTGTCGCAATTCGCTGATGGTTGTTGCATTGAGGGGTTGACGTTGGATGGATCGTGTTGACAGCTGACGTCGCCGAGCAACGGCGCTGACTATTTGGTAAGCACGTGATTGAGTTACCCGAAACTCCAAACCGCACCAAGAGTTGTTTAATAATCAATCAAATTCGTCTGCACCGCCCGAGAAACATGAACGATGAGACCAGTCGACGCACTCGCCATTTGCCGAAACGCGCTCGTGGTTCACGTGTGTCGTGGACGCGTCAAAGCCCTCAACGCTCGCGATTGCCACCGGCGAAAAGGAGAAAACACTATCGCACGCAAGATGGATCGTCTGCACTAGAAGAAGCAATAGCATCTGCCTCCATTCCTACGCAAAAGACATTCCCATTTGACTACATTCCCATTTGACTACAAAGGGGAGCCTCGGTCTGAAGAACAGTTCACAGGACCACTCCTCAGCTCCACTTAGTCACCTTTGAGCACGATTACGGTCCACCAGCAGGAGTTGATCATCGATGGAATCCGGGAATGGGCAAAAAAGACACCGAAGGCAGTACTAGCAGGCTCGAAAAACGCCTTGACAATGCATACGCGACGTTAGAGTGGTGGGAGACAGTTGGGTGCGAGCTCTGCTTTGAATGGGAACGTGCAGCCGGGTCACACAATGGAGAAATGTGATCGCTGGCACGGCTGCGATAAAGCAAGGTCGATTCTCAAATGGCTAGAGAGCCACAGTATCCCCAGGTTCTTGGGGGGCCCTAGCTCCTGCAGTATGTGCACGCATACATGGTTCCCGTGCGGAGATATTCGCCCGTCCCAGAGCATCCATGATGCAGGATCCAAACAGGAGAAGGCAAGACTGGTAAAGGAGCTTCAATCGCGGCCGAGCTTTGATGCCCACTGCGAGCGAAAACTAATCATAAGGAGGGTCATCGTAGCTCTTTGCTTATATGACGACCAGTTCTTTGCCAAGATGCTGGCCAAGTTAGCATCAAATAACGATGATATGGACCTATCACTAGAACGGAGCGCCCGAGCCTGGTTCGAGCATCGAATTCCCCATAAAGACAGCTAGATACCGAGGCTCCTCTTTATCTTCGAGGCATTGATAGTTGGCTTTTATGTCCGACAGAATTATCGGCTAGGATTGCCACCGTTTAATAACCTACCCTAAAACCCGCCTGGGGTTTATCGGAGTAGCGTAGCCCCAACCAGGCTTAATGCGCCTAAATCGACCCCGCCTACCAGGTATTCAAGTCGGGAACGCGCCCCATTCCCGCTTCGGCGCCAATCACCTATCCCTAACCATCCTTGTCAGATACCACCTCAGGAATGGGGCCCATTCCCAAAATCCATCTCATTTCCCAAATTATCAGGGATCATTTGGGAATGGGGCCCGTTTTCCCTAGTGAGACTAATGCAGCCAATCATCATCCTGTTTAAGTCCAGAGTAGGCATAGGAGCCATCGCGGCAGTAGGTAGGCCCCGCAAGGGAGCAAGGGATCCCTACCTACCGGTAGTCATGTTCAGATCTCCTTGCTTGCGCGAAGACTACCAACGCGTTCCGGACCCACTTTTTTCACGTAATTGACCCGGGTACGAGCGGGGTACGAGAGGTCTCTTGGAAATCAATTACAGCCAAAACACCATAGAAATCATTCCAAAGAGACTTATGACTTCCCAATCAGTCCCTGGCCAGGCACTTAACGCCGCCGACCCTAGTAGCTACATCACAGAGGAAAACAGCCGCCGTGAGCAACCTGACGATTTCACCTGCAGACCCGTATTCAGCCCGACTATACGCCGCGGCGCCTACTTCCTTCCTATGGAGATGCCCTCACGAGACCTAGAGGTCAAGCTACTGCCCCAGACGCCTCTAAAGCTTTTCCAGCTTTTCCTGCCTTATTCCCTCATCGAAAGCTAGGTCCGTTACACCAATTCCTGGGTTCAAAGCTTACTCCAAAGCCGTCACTTGGGCCCGGCAAGCCGGCTGCGAGGCTGGTACGAGACCTCCGTTGCAGAGGTATACGTATGGCTTGCCATCCTGATTTACATAGGAATTCACAAGGAATCTACGGTCCACCGCCATTGGGAGACTTCCTCGCTGGGGCATCAAGGCGCTGACCATAGTATACGCAAATACCTTACGTACGACCGCTTCCAGCTTCTTCAACGCCACATACGAGTCTTTAACCCATTTAACATCGCCGATACACAGCTGCCGAAGGTATTCCAAGCCGTGGATGACTGGTCTGAGCATATACAACGTGTATCTCTCGAGCTATGGACCCCAGGCACGAATATCGCTGTGGATGAGTGTATGACCCGCTTCACAGGGAGGTCATACGAGACAACAAAGGTCCCTAATAAACCTACGCCCCTCGGCTTCAAGTCTTGGGTTGTGGCTCAAAAAGGCTTCTTCTTACGGTGGATTTGGCACCAGCCGAAGAAGAGATATGGACCAGTTGGCCTTCAGAAGAAGCCGCGCCGGCACCCAAGGAAGAAGAGCCAATTTCCTAGTCAGCTACGCAGTCAGAGACGAAGAGATCTATATACGCCTCTCAACCCGACTCAGAGCGTGGTCGTTGCCCTAGTTAATAAGCTGCCAAAAGCCAAATATCACGTCTTCATCGATAACCTCTTCTCCTCTACGAATCTCTTCACACATCTTCGCCGGCTAGGCCACGGGGCCATAGGCACAGCCCGCCGCAACTGTGGCCTGTTTAAACCCTTTGCATAGCTCAAAGTTGATGACACTGCCGGCCGTAACCTTCTTCGGTTTAGCGAGATTCGAATGGCCCCAATAGTTGATCATAAGGCAAGGTCATAAGACTAATTTACGTGTGATTCCCTTATTAATTTGTCTCTTGGCTTAGCAGGTCAACTAAATCGCGTGGAAAGATAACGCCCTCGTGCTCTTCCTGACTTCCGTGTTCAAGGGAGACGAGGTTATCAAGCGGAAGAGGAAGCGGCCAAACACCATGCAAGCTCGTACACAGCCGATACAGCGTTTTTTTGGTGAGGAAGCTATGAAGGAATTCGAGATTCCTTCTTTTGCTGCTACTTATAATGACGAAATGAATCATGTAGACCGAGGAGACCAACTGAGAGCATCGCTAGGTTATGATCACCGCATTCGTCGGGGCCCTTGGCAGGCTCTGGCCTGGACCTTCCTCCTCGATGTTGCCCTCATTAACAGCTATCTATTGCAGCTATACGGAAACCCAAGTTGGAAGAGATATAAGTCGCAAGCGGCGTGGAGAAGCTGCCTTGTGGATGCCCTCATCGCGGCTTATAGCCCGGCCTGTGAGGGAAGGAAGAGATACAGGTCCGGCAATGAAGATCTCAGCGACCCGGGCCATCAGCTCATCTTCCGCGGCCGTACGAAGAATAGTCCCTGCCACGCCTGTCAGGGCTATCGCTGTGGTGTTGCGAGATCACAAGCTGCGGCGCGTGCCTTGGCGGAGACTGACGGGAATAGGGTCAAGAAGAAGGCGCCGAAATCAAGGTACGGCTGCGGGCTTTGCAATGTTCCTTTATGTAACTCGGCAAATTGCTTTGACTTCTATCACCATAGAAAATAGGTGGGAAAAGAAGTACCTTTGAACAGCTTCATTTTTATTGGATCAGACCCCTGCGGGGTACGCGTTGGTAGTCTTCGCGCAAGCAAGGAGATATGGTTTTGTCACCCATGTGGTAATGTGCGACCGTAAATTCCTTCCGGGATGAAACTTTCCGTACCCCGCCCGTCCTCTGACGATGACAGGGGGTAATGTGGGCCTGTGACCAGCCTGAAGTCTTAATACAGCAGAGGGGATAGCTGTCAACCTAGCACTGATACACGAATGCAGACATTGAAAATAAAAGATCAGTGTAGATTTAAGTTGGCTGACAGATGGTGCAGTCCTCTACAACTGAGCTGAGGGGGCCATATCAGAAACATAAAAGATTTGAAACAGACAGCCCTAAAACCTCCCAAGCCAACCAACAGATCAAGTGCGCGGCGACACGTTGACCGCTGTCGATGTCAGCGTCACCTTGCTCATCAGACTCGACAGCACCTCTTCTTGACCCATCGCCCTAACTGCATCCTCCTTGTCCAGTAGGAGATTCCAAAGCAGTGTCTCGACATTGACAGCCAGGCCAAGAAAGGCATCGCATGCTTTGCTCAAGCTAAGGGTATACTCGGGCCGGTTGCCGCCAGTACTTGTGACACATTTGAGAACGGACCCGACCCCTTGCTGGATGATCTTTAAGAGCTGCGTCTCCACGTCCTGCTTCGCAGCTTTGAATAAATCCGCGGCAAATCGGACTGTATCAGTTGCGGCATCCCTTAGAGCGTTCTCGTTCTTCCACGCTACGGCGTCGGGCCAACCTCTGCGCTGGAGACGCAACATTTGACGCAGGATAAGCGATACGTCGTTACAAATCTCGCTCAAACCACTAGAAAGCAGAGTATTGTAATGCGTTCCAGGTGACCTGGCTAACCTTTGGCTCGAAATGACCCGCTTGGCACAGTTTTGCAGATCAAGCAGTGCGTCAGAGTAAAGCCCTTGGTATTCTGGCAGATATTTAGTGCAACTGCGTCTGGTTGAGCTTTGGCCGGGACTTTGTGGTGGAGGAGACGTAGACGGTGACGCTATTAGGGTACATGATTAGTATGGGTATAATTGTTTGCGACGAATATGAGGACGGGTTGGGGTGGAAGTGAAAGTTGTCCCTCACCTGAGAGTGATCTGGAAATCTCCATGCACCGGCGCCTCATTTCAGCCATCCACTGCTCGTCTTCCCAATCACCCCTCAACATGCCGCAAGTTTCAGCTCCGATCAAAATCTGCAGCTGCCTCAGAAGACTGGCATGGGAGTGGTAATTCATCGCGTGACTTGGATGGAAGCCATTGACTCTTGGAATGGCAACGAATCCACGCCCTCCTGGAGGACGGACCCTCACTGTAACAGGTAACTTAGGTGTACTACCAAAGCTCTCCCCGAGCCTGAGACTCTCAAACTTCCAGGCATCTCCCTTGCGGTTATCGGACTTGCCCGCGCTTGGCAACCATATCTTGCCCGCACAGAGCAGAACATCGGGCTCCTTGTCGCAAATGATCTGCGTCGACGCGCGAAATGACTCTTCGAGCTCGTCATCTCGGATCTTTGCAACGTCTTCAGACACATATGGCAGCAAGTCGACGATGGTAATGTCGGTCCGAATGTCGAGGGTTTCACAGGATACCGCCCTGAAAACGTCGTACAGGGCATAAAGGGACTCACAGCCCCCAATAACGGCGTCGAGGCCCTCCTCGAATGGGTGATTGTGTCGGGGTTGCTGTAGGGTGATGGCGATGCCGCCCTTGACTGCTGGGCCTGCGAGCTTTGCAGTGGTTTTTATCTCGTCGCTAGATCGCCTGAGGAACCGTCCCCGAGCCTCGATGCGGGAGACATGATTAGAGCGCTCTGTTTGGTAGTGAGCGACGGGCTTGAAGAGTCGTCGGATCCGGTGGTCGATAGCCACATCGAGGCAGACTTTGGGTCTTGTTTCCGAAGTCATTGAGTTGGCTCTGCGGGAGGATTGTGGTAAGAAAAAAAAAAAAGAAGAGGGTGACACTTTTCAAGCAATTGTGGAAGAAGGTCAGAGCCCAATGTGTCTCTTTACACCGAGTTTCATGATATTCCGTCACACCAACGGTCTATTCCGCTCTAAAAATGGATGCACCCCTTCTAGGACATCGATGTGGTACACCGAATAGCCGCTGTGGCTGCAAGACTTCCTCACGGTTGGCTCCGTAGCCTGGACGCTGCAGGATCCTTTACAAACCCTGGTGGCCAAGGCAGACAGCCTGCAGGTATTGTGGCTACGAGAGTCACGTCATTGGCCGGTAGAAAATGGGCTGAACATCACGGTAGCTGAGTTTAAAACATATTCAATAGGCTAATGTGTTGAAATAAGGCTTAGCAATACGCACCTTTTGGATGGACCATTATAGATGCGATAGGCTGCTTCTCTTCTAAGGTTGTTTACCCGTGGGTCTAGATTGAAAAGAGACCCACTATTCTAGTGGGCAGCAAAATTCTGGGACAGGTGCATTATTATGGGACAGTCAATTCTGGCTTTATTCCGGCTTATAATAAATAGAGAAAATACTAGCTAATAGAGCTGACCTGGGGCTTATTAGAAATTATCTTGATTTTTCTCTGCGATGCGTGGCTGTTGAGAAATATGTTGTTAAAATTGAGGCTTCTCCTGTTACGACCCTCGCGGTTATGTCACGTGGTCTCCACAATTCGTTGGAACCAACACACCTATCAAATGAAGGACCGACAGCACACCGGAACGGCGTCGGTCCAGGACCGACGCGAGCCAGGAACGACAGCGTTCCTGTTCACGATCGTTCCCATCAGGATATCCGAAGTATATAGCACACGCTCATTAGCACTTTCTTACATACTAGCTACCCCAGCTATCAATACAACTTGGTTACACTCAATACCCATTGAGCATATTACCAGACGTGACTTACGCACCCACTCTCAGAGTACGCGACCTGATTCACTGCCAACATAGACCAGTACGACCGGTTTATCCCCTTAGGACCTACACGATCGTCACATCTCCTGGGTCGTGATTTGTATGAAATGACTAACTACTAAAAAAGAGGAGATTTTGATGATTTTAGTGAAACCACCAGTTTTAAGAACTACTTTTTAAAAATTTAAATAGTAATAGAAAAAGCTTCGATAAGTAAGTCTATGTTCTTAATTTTATCGTAGATATTTTTGTAAGAGTATCGGGCAGGTGCAAAACTAATCCAATAGACCAAAAGATCCGCCAGTGTCAGCACAACGTGCTGGCACTGCCTGCCACATCAGTATATAAGGAGGCCCTCAGGCACTTCGCATCCTTACAATTGCCCCCCTTCTAACAGCGACACGTCCCGGATCGTTATAGGTGCCTCTACAGGTGTCAAATGTGACAGCCTGCAACATGCCTTGAAGGGTGTCATGTGATGACACTAGGCTCAATTGGGAAGTCGCAGAAATGCGCCTTCCCCTTTGCGAGGCTTCGCCGAGAAACACACAGACAACAACAACATAATACATCGTTACATTTGACAACAGGTCTTACCACTATAATATAGCGCCTCACGCATGCTGTAGCTTCTAAACCGGGTTTCCTAAACGCCACCACGAATAAAGCCAGCCAATCACGACCTAGTATCAACTGCTGGGCCCCGCTTCAGGGCCTGGAGCACACAACCGATGCGAACCCCCAAGGCTAGCCGCACCAGGCAACTGCACACCGCCTTGTGAGCCTAACGTAAGCCTAACGCAGTCACAAGGACCCGGCGACCCCTCGGGGTTCGAACCGGCGACCTCCCGCACAGCCAGAAGACCCACGTTGTGCTGACACAATTGTAAGAACACCCAGGTTATGCCGGCTTTCGCCGGCAGGTCGGGAAATTATCGGATAGTTACGTGGGCCAGAGGCCACGTCAAACTCTTCCCGTCGAAGACTCGGTGGAGGCTTCGGCAAGTTGAAGTCTAATAACAATACGGAATCTACCCTTTCATCTCTGATATCACCCTGATCGTGCCAATTAGGCCCATACCTTTACAATTTTGCTCGTATTTATTTATAATGTTAAAAGTTGGGCTGATTTTGGTGAGGACCCGGCTAAAAAACCTGTCTCATAATAATGCACCTGTCCCAAGATTTTGCCGCCCACTAGAATAGTGGGCTCCTTTTAAGCCGAGCCCACGGGTAATTGAATGCGGGTTAGGCAGCTAGGGGCGGTGTCTACTACCTATCTCCTTGAGTGCGTTAAGGCTACAACCAGGTCACGAGCAGGGGTCTGATCCAATTAAAATGCCGCAAATTAGAGGTACTTCAATTGCCTCCTATTTTATATGGTGATAGAAGTCCCAACAATCCTGCTGGTTACAAAGGGCAACATCACACTGCCGGCAGCCGTACCTTGTTTTTTTTGGCCCCTTTTTCCTCGTATTGGTGTTGATGCCGGTTAACGGCTTCCTCTTGCTTCGTGACCTAATTTGACCGCAGCGGAGGCCAGGTGAGTGGCCCGTGCGTTGAAGGATCCCCATGAAACATTAGGAGATAATCTAGTCATCAACCACTTCAAGGTACGACATTAGCTTATTCTCATCCAAGCTATCCCAGTTAACTTGATGTCCGTCCCAAGCAAACCGCACGCTCCGTGATCCTTCCACGGCTTGTTGGAAAGCCACACCCGCTTTCAATAGAGCCTTCGAGACGTGATTGTCAAGCAAGGAAGCAAGACTGCTCAACTCATCCTCACTAAGGTTAAGACACTGCGTCGGACTGATCTTAAAGGGCTCTGTGTAGTGATGAAGAAAGGGTAAGATCCCTTCGTTGCGATCACATATTGCTATCCACTGCTTGCCTTTGCTGCAATGGTGCTCGTAATTCTTTTGAGTCCAATGTGTTCGTTGGAGGACTTGCTTGATAAAGGAAGAGTCATTTCGCATCCGGCCTTGCCGATCGGCTTCCACCTCCTTGACGAGGCTAAATTGGCTTTGGCGCACAAGATATTTGCAAAGAGTATCCATAGAAGCATATTTGTCTACAAGCAAGACTCGATGCTGGATACGAGAGATAGGATCCTCACCGGGTAAGGGCACGTCCTCGCGCAGACAAGCCTTTCGATTCCAAGACTGGACCATCAAGTGGAACTGTTGAATGGCGAGGCGGCTTGACATGGCACAGGCAAGTCTCAAGACCCGCTCGGTGGGTAGTTGACCGGCGCGGAGCGTGGGAACTTTGCAGAGCAGGTTCTCGGCTCTGAACTTATCCACAAGCTCCTGCAAGCTTTCAAGCGTTACTCGAGGCGTCTCCTTGCCGTTGACTTGTTCCGTCTTTGCCTTCTTGTCTGCAGACACTGCGTCGGCCCAATCCCCTCTTCCCCTCTTTGTCGACTTTTTTTTCGCCGGTGCTGCTGATGGTAAGGTCGTCCTGGGAAGATCAATGCACCTGGCGCCATGTAAGGCATAGACAGGAGCCATGTTGTCCTTTTTACAATACACCACCTTCTGGAATTGTATCTCTCCTTCACGGTCGGCAAAGTTCATCGACCGAGATACGCAGGGCCCGTAATTCACAATGCCGTGTTGCTGTCCTGCTAGGGTCACAATGGCTTCCCCGGGTTTACCAACCATAATCTTGTAGTCAATGCCCGCTCTCTTGAGCGTCGCGGGGGCAATTAGCACACATTGGTGACTGAGCCCTTCAGAGCATTTGGTGAGGTTCCATTTTGCCCGAGCCCAGTTACGGCACTTGGAAATGTGGTGCACCTCGACGACAGTCCATAGCTTGTAACCGTAATAAACCTCGTTATATGAGCACAAGCCATGATGACTCCCGTCAGCTTCGTCTTCCCAGGTCCCGTCTTCTTGATGAAACCGGTTTGCAGAACCGTCGAGGCCAATGTGATGGTATTCTGAGTGCAGATCTTTGAGATCTGGATTCCCAAGGATGGCAGGTCCTGGGTTAAGAGCCTCGTTAAAGGGGGTGTTTTTTAAGTGCCCGATGATGTATGGAATGGAGTGGTCTGGCGGGTTATCGATAAACCTATTGAGGAACTCCTCGGCTTCTTCAACAGTCGGTTCTCGGACTGGCTCGGAGCAGAACTTTGACCAGTCAAGCCTGCACCTACCCTCTAAAGCGAAGACGTTTGCGTAGCCTTCACCTTTGGGGCCAGCCTTGAATCGAACGCCTGTGTGCCGACAGTGCGTATAATCTACATCAAGTCCCTTTTGGATTTCCGCAGGGTCGATGCCAGGCAGAGGGACAAAGACTTTGTTGTCGAAGTCGGGGTCAGACATGTATTTATGAAGCACCTGCACGAGACCTTCCCCCATGTCAGCCGCTGATATGGTGAATTTCGATGGCGAGTCTGGTGCTGGAGCATCTGGCGATGTGAGGGGGGTGTCCGAGGTGGTTGGAGGGGATGTGTTCTCGGTCGTGTCGCTGCCTCGAGAGTTTGGCGTGGTCGGGAGCTGCATGGCTCTTTCTTCGGGCGTAGCGCTATTGGACCGCGATTGCGTGCCGACCTGTGCGCCGGCGGCCGTGGGCTGTGTTTGCTGATTGGTCTCGGTCCTGTCGCCGCCGCTAGATGGAGATCCCCTGCCGACTAGCATGCCGCCCGTGTCGTCCTCCGGGGCTGAGAACCGTGCCGATCGGTGATCAGCGGCGGCAGACCCGACGTTGCCTTCTCCCTGAGCCGCATCGCCCATGACCACGTCGTCCTCTTGGTCGTTGGCTGTGGCCTGCCTGGATGCGGATCGGGAAGCACTGGCCGCAGAAGCCGCCGCGTCAGTGCCCCCAGGTGGTGATGGTGGCACCTGCTCGCAGTCTCGCATGGATGTGTCTTTGTCTTTGTCTTTGTCAGAGCCACCGCTTGATGGATCTCCGGTGGCCTCAGTGCTGGTGGCCGAGTTGTCGCCGTGGGCGTTTGCTGGGCCCTGGCCCGGGCTACCCTCATCGTGGCTGTCGCCTGGGTGAACCGGCGGTTGCTGGGTGTCATTCCTTCTGTTGTGTGCTTCGATGTCGTCTGTTTGGGACTGAATCCTCCCTATCCGGTCCTCAAGAATGCTAATGCGAGTAATGATCTGCTCCGCCCATGCCGGCGGTTTATCTTGCTGAGTAGCATGTTGAATGGTAGACATCTTTGACCGTCTCTGTGGTGTTGCTTCGGATGGCAAGTATGCCCTGATGTCCTGAAGGAGCCGCTTTATATTGTTCAACTCGTTCCGAATATCTTTCCAGTAGGGAGATTCAAGCTCGGACATGATTTTAGAAAGATGCGTGGTTTAGAAGGTGATATTGGCGAAGTGCGCCAAGTAGCTGGTGGAAAACAATGAGCGAACGAGGCGCGGCTTGATGGCAGGGGCGGTTGTTTGCTTAAGTACGATGAACCTCCGAGGCTTATCCGAGGGCACCCTGGTCTCCTGATCTGAGCACCATTTGCACTTTTTGCCACCTGCTCCCAGCATGCATGCGACCGTGGACCACCCCACGATATGTACAGTAGGCCCCACTCTGGGTCTTGGATGAGATAGGCGACGGTTGTGCATCAAACGGAGCTCTCTTCGTTCATCCAGGTAACCTTGATCCCTCTACTACCCCTCTCTTGAGTCTCTCTGAGTTCTGTGACTCTCTGTTTTCTTTCTTCCTTAACCTCTCTCTTGTGTCTCTGGGTATCTCTCACCCAAAGCTCTCATTAAATCTGCTGCTGTTTTCCCCTACGCTCAGGGTAAGCGTGCCAACACGGCCGCGAGTGTCCCCGGCAACTTATGGGTTGATCTCCCGTTTCTGCCCGACGGCATCTGCTGATGGTCCTGAGCTGGACCGCGTGCTTCAACTATTCTTTCCTTCAGCGATGATGAATGTCACTGCGTAATAATCACGGCCCAGGCAAGTGGTGTCTATAGTGCACACCAAGGCCATATCTGTCCGACAATAGAAACGAGCCAATCTAGTTAATAAATCTACTTCTGTTACAAACGCTGCTCCTACTGCGACTTGATCACACTATCAAGCATGTCTCGTGCCATTATTGCCGTTTCAACATAATCATCTCCCTCTTCGAAGTCTCCCAAAAGCGTCTGGACGCTTTGGAACATTATTTTTGCCCTCCTCCCCGCTCCTTGCGTTCTTTGTTTCTTCCTTGCAAAGGTCTCAGACCCTTCGTCATCTGAAGCACGACGGCGTCGTTTCGGTTGAGGCGAACCGTCTCCACGTTGCAAGGCTCTCTCCTGTTGAGCAAGGTTAGAGTAGACAGGTGATGCCGAGGGCGAGGCTGCTGGCAATGAAGCTGAAGCGGTACGATCTGCCATGCCCAAGTCAGTCATCAAAGTCATCCGGGCTCTCGCTAGGGCCTCACCTTGTCGTTGACTCTTTGATCTTGCGATCTCGGCGGCTTGTTCTATTGCCATGTCAGATGTCACCTCATAGACCGGGAAACGAAATTACTCACCCTCGACGAGACGAAACACTTCCTCCAAATCGCACTTATTATCTTTATGAAGCCTAATCAACTCGACATTGACTCGTCCCTTCAGCGTTGCCACAGTGCTGAGTCGAATGTATTCCTGAAAACAGTGTACAATGGCATCCACAACGTCTTACCAAGTCAGTTATTTTCACCACAATCGTTGCCAAGGGGGCAAGTACTAACGTTGCTCCCTATCATACCAGCGCCTTGTCCATCTCACGGTCTTGGGCCAGAAAGGTGGCGGACTTTTTCCTGTGAAGGAAACTTTCCTGCCATGAAGATGAAACAATGCACGCATAAACTCCTGGCCCAGCCGGCTTCGGTCGCCTCTAGGGACAGCTTCTAACGCCTCCCCCACCGCAAGGCTAATGTCCGTGTTCTGTTGGGACATGCTCTGAAGTACCTTAACACGAGCTCCCTGACCTGCTCTTCCTGTTAGACTGCCATGGGAGTGGCTCAATGGAACGCTTACCCTGTTCATCACACCATTCAGTCCTCTTCCAAAGACCACGTACTTTCTCAGTAGCCCGGCATATTGCCTCTAGCCGTAAAAAATCGTTTAGGTTAGCGCTTTTCACCATAAAAACTATAAATGCACCCTTTGTAAGCGCATCAGGGGTGAGTTGGATAGCCTTCATGACTGAATCTTGTTCGAGGACCAAAGTGAAAATTCTAAGCAGAAGACGTCTAAGTTCTAGTTCACGTTCAGCTTGGATATCCACGCGAAGGAGAGTGTTATTGTGCTCACCAGCTTTAGACATATGTGAGAGGCGTTGCAATTTCAACTCGCGTGGCCACCAGCTAGGTACTTCCCCGAACCATCTGCCACCCGATGCTGATTTCAGTGGCGACAGGAAAACTGACACGAGGTTGCGTAGCAGCAAACTATTAAACATCTTGGTTCGCGAATTAAAGAAATCCTCAAACTCCAGACGGGATCGAATCTCGATTATGTGGCTCGAGTTGCCATTGTTGGCTGCGAAGCCAGCTCTCATCTCCGTGACTTCTTGAATGACAGTATCTTCAGCTTTGGAGCTCTTCAGCAAGGCATTTGACATCCAGGCGCTTAGGGTCATTTCGAAAATGGGGATAGTATCGGTCTCGTGTGTTTTAAATGTACTATGTGAACGAAAACGGGGGTAGTTTTCGCGGACATGTGAGGCTGAACCACAGGGACACTGGCTTCCGGACCGCTCTTTGGAGTCAGATCGAGACGTGCGTTCGTTATCCGACCGACCGCGCTCCGATCTCTTCGGACGACGAGCGTGGCCGCCGCTATCGTCGTTGCTGATATCGCTGTCATCGTCGTTGTTGGCGTCGCTGTCATCGTCGTTGTTGGCGTCGCTGCCGCCGTTGTCCATGACTCGGCACAGTCAGCCCTGTTGCGTCTTAAAAACGATCATGCATATACAAAATGCCAATGCAAAGGCAGCTGTGGAGAGAGCTGTTCCAACAAGGCATGTCGCATCGCATGTTCCCAAGACACATGTAATGTCAGGGAAAGTCAGTGCGGGAATCGATTGCCGGAGGAGCTCAAGCATAAACCCCCAGTGATCGTGACAGGGGCCGGAAGACTTGGGTCGGGACTCAAGGCCACCGAGAAGATAGCAAAGGGTGATATGTTTTTGTATTACTTTGGACGGTGTGTCGGCCAAGACGAAATGATCCGCTGTCGGAAAGAGCTCTTCGAAGAGGCATACTATAACAACAATGGATTTATAGTAAGATATTACCTATGTTTTGTGGACACTCTCTAACTGACCATAGCTGTTCTATTTTATGAAGGTCTGCGCTGGTTTGTTCATTGACGCTGCACACATGGGTAATGTTGCAAGATACGCAAATCATAGTTGTAACCCGAATTGCGCCATAGAAAAATGGGTTGTTGATGGAGAGCCGGTGCTGGTCTTTCGGGCGCTGAAGGACATCGCAGTTGGTGACTCTATCTGCTTCGACTACGGCGCTGCCCCATTCATGAAGATCGTTGAGGCCACCCCAGACTTTTTCAGGATAAAATTGTCTTGCCACTGTGGTGTGGCGAGTTGCAGATATAGTAAGGAGGTCATAATGGAGGTGCGAAGATGATGGAGGATTTTGAGATAAACTGGATTCCTTTGGTAGTCTCTTGCCTATAGAAACTTGTTTTGGTGAAACTCAACAGAGGCCTAAGACCAGAGACTTGTGTGGCTCCCACCGCAACAACAGGACATCCTCCACAGGGGAGAGCCTCGATGGCAGGGGCAGAGCCATTCAGTTTGTGGAACCTACGTCAACTGTCTTTTGCCGCGGAACGCGGAGGCATGAACCGTGGGCTGCGATGGACCACTGCATCAGGTGCGTCAGCTTACTGGGACAGGCTGGCTGAGCCGCTTGGGTTGCCGCCGACACTGGCTGCTCCTTTGTGTGACGTGCAACAAGAAGCCGCGGCGCCGGGTGGCACCAAGCGGATGCGTCGAGGCAATGTTACAACAAGAGGCAATCATATCGTCACTATTGTTTGATAGTAGTGAATTGAAACTATGTAGCCCCATTGCTCACTGAGGGTGAGTGCTTTGAGTTAACCTCGATACTCCCTGCCCTTCGTCACCCTGCTCTGTCGCTAAGCTTTCGTCGTCGGTTTACTCTTGCAGCAAATCCCCCCTTTGCAAGACCCATCGTAATTGCGTCTTTCTTTGCCCATGCCTCCCTTTATCAGACCGACATTCGTCTCGAAAAATGTGCTCGACGACGGGACAGAAGACCATGGGGGAGAACACCGTTTAATTGTATGCCTGTAGACAGACCCTCGTCGAATGCAGCTTCCGTTGTCCCGTCATATTGATGCCCGGCCCTCGATACCAAGGGTCCTAGGCACTCCGTCTCGACGAGGCTGGGTTCATGACCGGGAGATGGCTTCTGGTGTGCCAGTGGGATTATGGGTCCCAAGTTGTTGACTAAGATTGAGTTAAGCATCGGGATAATCTTGGCTTGGTGCGGCGACTTACCCTTTTGTTTCCACCTGCACGAGTACCATAGAAATACCACCTTCACCTTGGTAATGTACACCTGCCAATCTATAAATTGCAAAGTAATCGATAATGAAAAGTAGCTGATGCCTAGCTCTGCCCTTAGCATAAATCCTACGTCCTTCCATACTAGTAGTATGTCAAATAGGTCGAGAATGGGTGCTAATGCAGCATATTGAGGGTTAATGATTACCAATGCGGTGAACAAATGCCGTTTCCAAGGGATTTTGACCTTGTGCTTAAGGTTCTCAAAAGGATGTTGGCGGCCCATGGCGAACTGTGAAGACAGGGAGCAGGGAAGGCAGTCAACGCCTGGCGGCCTTGCCTCATATACCGGCAACTTTCCAGCTTCCACAGGCGAAGGCAGGTGAGGGGCGTCTTGAGCTACAGCCCGCCTGTCTAAGACATCCTTGGCCTTGGATCATCCTTGAGTTTCTCTGCAGCTCCCTGGAGAGCCAGTATCGGGCTATGATATTTCATCAAATAGGGCACATCCAAGCTGAGGTGGGTTACACGCCAGCCCTGACCTGACTTGCGGTCTGTGGCGGTGGTAACCACGCAACCGCACCACTTCAGTCTGCCGAGTAAGCGCCATTTTACTGGCTGCCTAGGATCCCAGCGATGGCATGGGAGGGAACAGGCAGTCCCCGGATGTTTCCTCCTTATTCTAGGGCTATTATGGATCTGCAAAGAAGCCTCCCGGTATTGGTGGCTTGCTGACCAGCAGCCCACACCGGCAACAGGATATCCGACCCTCCATGAGTTCCCTGAACCCCGCGAGAGAGCCAGGATCGGTGATCCCGGAAGGGAGTGGAAGCAATTAATGTATGGACTCTGATCTTGAAGGGGCGTGTGAGCCTGCCCGCCTTAGCGTTCTTTTCTCAACCGCCTGAAGATGCTTGAGCTAAATGGGGCCTGCATATCGGTGGCCAGATAGTAATTGGTTCAGGGGCACGAGACTGACGTCCTCTCCTGTCACATATACCGGCCGGGCCCCAGGAGGGCCCTCCTTAGTTGACGGTCAATCTAGCTCCCTTGGATTGTATTATAAGTAGCCCTCTTCTTTCTCTTTCCTGGAAGTTTCACGTACCTCCCAATCACTCAAAACTCCACTACTCGACCGAGTATATCTGTGACAGCAATGGGGCTCCTTCGACGACTCCTTCCACGTTGCGCCCAGTCCAGCGTTCGTTTGCATTACCCACGCCCGTCAGATTGACTAACAGTCGTCATAGGAAGAAAAATGGGCTTCCTTCGTCTGTCGTCTGGCGTCTATGGTCACAGATAACGACCTTGATAAAGCCAAAGATAGCATGGAAGACTTCATCCAGATACTCCACAAGGATGGAAAGGAGAAACTTCTCAATCATCTCTTCGACATGCTGTACTCCCAAGAAAAGACGCCTCGCCGATGCATCCCAACAAAGCTTCGCGAACTCGTTCGCATCCTTGACGTGGCTCATCCCCTCCCACGAGAACACCCTTGGGTCAAAGGCCCCCCAACAGTGGACAATACATACAACTCCTTCAACGTCATTTATCAAATGAAGGAAACCGCGCAACTTCACATTGACATGAGTCGCGTGTCAGAAGACAACGGTCTTACCATCGTGGCCATTGCGACGGGTTGTCTCTCTGCGGCTTCGGGCAAAATCTGTTGGCCCAGATGCGTTCGTGCGGCCGGCCTCAGCATCGCCGACCAGATTCAGGCTCGTACAACCAACAAGGCTCCCCCACCTTATGTTCCCCCTCCCCATAACTATCCCTCGGGAGGTCCTCGGCCAGCGAAATTCATAGTCGGACCTGATGACGAGGAGGAGAACAAACAAGGCTGAAGATCGGACGGCGCCGGGGCACTGGATATGGGGACCCTTGTTCTTTTGCGATGCGTTACTTCGGTCTTTGATGCAGCACGAGGCTCGCGGATGGGACTGGGAAGGAGGAATCGGATGCATGGACCTTCGTTTCTGCAGCGTAGGCTCTCGACCTGGATTTCGTCGCTCGTTTGTGTTCTCCCTAGATAGCAATCTCACACTCATTTTCATTCTCCGAGAACTCTTTGCCGTGTATCCTTGACCTCACTGGATTCATGCGTGTGGAGCACGTATTTTCATCAGACTGCCCCCTTGGTCCTAATTGGAGGAACGACTTGCTGAGCTGTGCGGCTCACGACGACAATCACCAACAGGGTCGCCCCGGGGAGGACAAGGGACCCTAGCGTGAAGGCAATCGGTGCGCATGGACTCTGGCTGGAGGGGGTGTGCCTCTGCCTACCTTAGCGCTGTTTTCTCAACACCCCCGAACCTCCTCCTCGAGTTGCCGAGTCCTCTGACCCGAGGGACTTCCTTCTGCTGGGTCTGGAACGTGAATTGGTGGCGAGCCGATCATTGGTCCAAGGAGCTGGGCATGGAGATGAGTTGCTCCGTTGGCAACGGCGGGCTCTGTCACATATACAGACCACCCCCCGGCTGTGAATTACATCAGCAAGCTTACCGTCCCTCGCATCTGACATCTGACCGTCTTCACGTTTAAGAGTTGTTTAGATATCGATATGAATCAGGTGTGCTTTTCATGACCTGCCACAGGTTGTTTTGCTAGGCTTGGACTCGCATAGACATAGTGTTTATTCATTGTGACCAATTCCCAGTGACAGCCATCGTTGATTCTCCTCCATAAACCTCTGACGGCTATTCTCCTCCTGGAGCCTCGATCCCCCATCCTTTCATCTCTTTGGTGCGTTCCAATAGACAAAGCATACAATCGCTACCATCGTGACCACACTTTTTACATTTGGGGGGATCTCTAAGTGGCACGAACTTCTGGCAGTTGCAACACTTCACATTGATACCTTCATAGTATTTGAAGTGTATACGAAGTCGCTTCTCCTTAGGCACCCTCATACCCTGTTGTCGTCGCCGTTCCGTCTCTGACGGCTGCAAGATCTCAATGTCGTCATCGTTGGCGTCCTTAATAAGTTCTTGTCGAGGATTCTTGCTTTGTCGAGGGTCTTGGAGATCTGTGTTGGATCTCCTCTTTCTGGGTCCTTGACTCTCTTTGGGTTCAGGAAGTAGGTAGGCCTTATCGTTGCTCATCTTGGATTGTCGCGAGATTTGTGACTGGGTTGGGAATGGAAAGGCAACTGGTTGACTCTGAGGCGGCAAGGTGTAATGGTGGAACAATTTAACACACAGTAGTTTGCAGTGGATGCATGCCTGTATTTGCATCTAGCAACCGGACAGCCCCCTGTCGATCATCGTGCCCAGTTCGTGGCAGGCTTCCTCCATAGACATGCCCCTCTGGATGATGAGCCTGGGCACAGCCGTGTCCAGAAGCTCCCTTTTTTGGGGAGCGATAGAACAATCCATAAGGAGCCCGTGAAACTTGCGCGCTAGCATGCCTGTATCCTTTAACCAGAGGTCATTTGAACCAACTTTTACCTCCAGGTCGCTTTCTTCTTTCGAAGGTATAAAAAAGAGCCAGTACGTGCAATGATCACGCTGGACAGGTATTGAAGCGACCTGGTCAGCAAGAGACAGACCCCAGGCACCAGCACTATCTGTTGAGCCAGAAACCAGAATCGCGATATTGTACATCTTCCATCCCACGCCGGTGGCTGCCCTAGGAATGTGAGGGACAAGACTGATTTCGCTTGTGGCTGGCTAATAGTTAGCATTGTTCGTGTCCGAGTGTAAACACATACTGCGGCCATGTCCCTCTTCTCCCATAGCAATCTGATCCTGGTGTTGTTCCCTATGCCGGGCCTTGCACCAGACAACGAGGAAACCCAGTACGCCAAGTGCCAGAGCGGACAGCGAAACAGACAAGGCAATGACAGTAGAACGCGATACCATTGCTAACGTGGCTTGGGTCTTGGTGGGGGCTTTGGAACGCCAGTTGTGTCGTACGCGCCGCGGCCAAAGTTGTACGTGCTGTGGCCAATGTCGCACACGTACATGGAGTGAGGGCGGTGAAAGAGGGCGAACCAGGTCGGTGTGCATGCTG
Organism: Fusarium phalaenopsidis; assembly: GCF_050370095.1. Classification (NCBI taxonomy): domain Eukaryota; kingdom Fungi; phylum Ascomycota; class Sordariomycetes; order Hypocreales; family Nectriaceae; genus Fusarium; species Fusarium phalaenopsidis. The sequence goes on from NW_028145392.1 coordinate 170,621, forward strand.
TTGCCTTGTGGGCTTGCACTTTCCTTTAAGTAGGCATCACTCACAGCTGTTGTTGGTTCAGTCTCCTTCTCTGCTGATGAGAGGCATGGGCAGACTGCCCACACACCAAGACAATATGCCCAGTGGGGCCACGCTTGTGCCTGTTGATCAAGATGGTTTAGTGCCGATCTGTCCGTGCCGTATATGGAAAGGTTGGCCCCTCTTTCCTAGTCTCACGCCTGAGCACTCGCTATGGGCCCGCTAGCCGCATTCGCCTGTGGACAAGTAGGCGCTAATGGTAAATAGGATTAGCGCCCCGGGAAATTTGTCCCGCTGTCCGCCGCTCCATCACGACACGTCCTTCCTTCTGACTTCAACGGACCATGGACCAGAGGCTGAAGGCTGACAGCATGCATGACACAGAGCCTCCCGGCCTCTCTTATCGACACCAACCATGGGCCTCGGCTCAGGAACTCGTCCCTGATCAATTTGAGCCCCACCTCAGTTCTACGCGTGCCACAACCGCTCCAGAGCTCACAGTTGTGCATGAGAACCCGGCAGCAGCCCAGAAAGCACGGAAACAACCGCCCCTGAATCTGCACAAGACATTCATCTCACTCTGTAATTCTCTAACCCAAAGAGAGAGCTACAGTAGACGAAGGAGGCAACATGGACTGGACGACCCAAGGAAGGTCCTTGAGAAACTGACGTCGCTTGACCGGTTGGACTTGATTTGTCATCCGCATCAACAACTCATTTTAGAGGACTGGGAAAAAACAGTTGTTATCGCTGCGACTATCGTCGACAGTCACGTCGGTGAAGAAGAGATCTCAGCATCGACGTTGAATATCCTACACGGCAAACGACTCTCCTACCAGACGATTGAACGGGATAAGAGAGCAGTTCTACGGCTGATAAAGTTGATGGATGAGTTGTACTCATGCTGGAATAAGAGTAGCTTAGCTTTTGAGATTTTTATTCTTATGGGTAAGTGAGAATTTATGTTCCTTTGCTATTTTATTACTCAGGCCGCTTAGAAACTCCCATCTCGATTCTGCGGCAACAGAGCGACAGCAAGTTCGATAAGTTTAAATCCATTCTTCGAGAACGCCTGCCCGCTGCAGAGATTAAGTCATTTTTTTTATTGTATATCCCTTTCCTAGTCGCCCTCCTACGACCTATATACGAAATTACTCGTGTCTTCGAAGCTTTACAGACGAGTCTTTTCAGCAAGGACGACTACGATACGTGGATAGCATGGAAAAAGATCACGTATACCTATGATCTAGCACGGAATACTTGGGTTGAGAAACGGTTGTTACCTACCGAAAACGCAACGCACGAAAACACCTCTTTGGACTTCGTGGATCTTATTGATTATCGATCCAACTACCCAGCAGAGGTTCGCATCCATATCCCAGGCTTCAAGTCTTTTGATATGTCACAAGACCTACAATTGAAAGCTCAGAAGGCAAACATAGAGCAAAGCGGACGCATCCTCACGCCGGGTTATTCTCTCTTTGCTTACGAGTGGGTTGCTGGTGTTCACGATCCTGTGATGTATCAGGCACTTGAAGATCTTGTGAGTTGAGCGCCATCACGGAGCATGAAGTCTTACTAATCTACAAGGCACGAGATGGAGTTTTGAAACGTGACGAGGTATACGTTGACAAGGTTTCACTCTATCAGAACTCATGCGAAACAATCGTTCCGGCTAAGCGGCTCCAGATTGTGGTACCTACGGCGCCATCAAGCGTGCCTTTGCAAGTCTCTATCAGGGGCCCCAAGGTTAACACAATGGCTGACTGGAACACGCGGACTGGATACCTGCTCGACGAGGGCACCGTACTATCGACAACGCTAGGAATTCAGTATATCTCTATCTTAGTTGCAGTCTAAACCACATGAATTACTTCATCACGACCACCTGGCCTTCTGAACCATTGATAGTGTCAACAGGGACGGGATCCTTGCGGCCGGCTTGCTTTTGTTCTTGCGAGTTGTCTATCAACGAGTCAGGCACAATCTGCAAAGATAGCATGTACTTACCGTTCGGGGTTTGGTCTTTGCCTGAAGAGCTTGGTTCGTCTACGATGCTTCCGCTGGCATCTTGCTGTGGGGGATTGGTGGAATTGTCCTGCATGTCGCTAAGGCGAGAGTGAAGCACGAGATAGTTAACTGAGACTTTATTCATTTTGTTGAGTAGGAACAGCAAAGAGTAGCTGCTTTTTTATACCTCCATTAGCTAGATACGCGGAGTGAGAATCTCCAGCTGGTTCTCTCCGTAGTTTTCTCGCTAGCTGTCCAGCTGTTGGTTCGCTTGGTCTACATAACTGGCCCCGATGAGAGCCACGGGTTCTCAACACCACTGTAGGTAACCCTGCTCTGATTTCGACGCCTTGGATGCGCTGCATGATGGCGTACTGCAGGCCTGGCCTTCTACACACGACCCCGTACTGATAGCGGTTTTGATTCAACACAACCATAGCCACCTGCCGCGATTCTCAAACCTCAACCCCCCCCATAAGATCACCATCTTAGCCGCATCACAAGTTTCTAAGGGGCTTTGAATTACATTCACTGGAGAAATCAACGCGTTAAAGAGTGCTTTTGTTCTCTCTGTTCGCCAGCCTGCCGGTGTTTGGCCTCCCGATAGAAGCCATGGTTGGTTCTCAACACCATCGCAGCTATCCCTGCCATGATTCTCAAGCCTCAGAGTACTTTCCCCTGGGGTTACCGTCGTGGGTTGCATAACCTTAGTATCTTAGATATCCCACCGAACTACTAGAACCAAGTTCCCCAGATGCTCAACCATTACTGGTCGAGGTAAACTTATCCCCAGTCATGCCCTGATGGAGACGGGCAGTCATGCCCTGGTGGAGACGGGCAGTCATGCCCTGGTGGGGACGGGCAGTTAGCCTTGAGGCCTTTTTTTTAACTGGCTAGATCCGTTGGTCCGGATCTCCATTCAAGCTCTTGCCCGGGCACTCATGCCCCGGTGGATATTTTTACCACTTTCCAGACCTTAGACGTTGAACTCAACTTGGAATCTGCACTTGCTATCATGGACTCTTTCCGTGCTATAGACAAGGTGGAAACTCATACCCTAACTTCATCCGACAGGCGCGAAGCGTTGCGGGTCTGCCAAGAATTTATGTTCAAGGCTGAGGTATCGGAAATGTTGACCGACGCTCTTGATGCTCTCCAGCCCAACTTCAAACAATTCGGCTGGGCGCCTATTGACCGGCTTGGAACCCTTCTCAAATTCTTGGATGATTCTAAAAATGGCCATGACAGGCTTGTCGAACTACGCAACTCAGATACTGTGGCTGTTATTGTTTGCGGGCTTTCTCTAGGTATCAAAAAGATCACCAGGATGAAAGCCGAAGCGTGGGACGAGATTCTCCGGCAGGCCGAAATAGCCGCAGGACAACTGCGCCCAATACTCCTACGCAGCAAGCAAGTCGCCGACACTGTTCGGGGAAGCAGACTTGGGCAAAGTGAAGCAACCACCCCCTTGCTCCTTCTTGTTCTTTTTAGCTGACGGCCCCAGGATATGAGCAAATGGTCAAAGACGATGGCGCAGCTTATCCTCAGATGTCTCATATCATGATGCATGGGCGGCCTTTCTACTGCTATAGCATCTCTCATGCGTCGAAATTCCTTGGCCTAATTGACCTTGCACTTGATCGCGTCGTGGCAGCGTACCTGCCTTTGATTCTAGAATCTGATGCTTGCATCAGGCTGACGACCAAGTTTGACCAAACCTTTTCATTAGCACTGACTGGATTTATTCCAGAACTCTACGACTGTGGTACGTTTTACTTTCTTTATTATCGATGGTGTTGATTCATTCCTTATAGGGGGCTATGATATAAGCGTCTTGAAAGATCAGGTGGCGGGGATTCTCGGTGGAGATGTACTACAAGCTATTCAAAACAGCAGAACATGGGCTGAGGATCCCGCGGATGGGACGACGACGAGTTGCATTCAGTGCAAGGTGATTCCTGGGCAAGTTATCATTATGGATGTTTTTGTTGAACTGGGTGAAGGCATTGGGTTTCTAGAAAATGGGTCTTAATTGTTTTGTATGCCTTCTTGAACTGCATGCGTGGGAATGTACTGTACTTGAGGCGATCTAAAAGATGGCTGGAAATGTTCAGCACGTGAGCCCTTGTCACGTCATGAATATAAATCAGTCAACACCCGTCACGATGGGGCTCGAGAAATTCTCCACTAATGCCGATAATTTCCGAGAGCGTTCGATTGGTTGACTATCGGGCCGCGAGACGCTTCCTCGGGCCGCGAGCATCTGACCTCCTTCGCTTTTCAGTGCGAACTTTCTTGAAGGGAAATTTGCATCAACCTTGCACCGAAAACAAAAAAAAAAAAACACCAACAAAATCCTTTTGAGGTCAATATGTTGACGACAAAAGAAGAGTTGGTAAGAGAGCTACGGCATTTTGGTAAGTAATTTACTAAATATGCTATAGGAGCGGAGGTGGCAAGATCAAGCTACCGTAAACTTCACAACAACAGATGAGCGGAAATACCATATGTACAAGGCGGGGACTATCACCAGGTTCGATTGCAGCCAGGAATGTTCATTAGTGTCGTTTATGCAGGGAGACTCTGTCATCTTGACTAAGAAAGGTCCTGGGAGTATGTTGCAGGTACCAGACGATATTGGTATCGTTGCGAGAGATGGCAGCACAAAGGGATCGTAGTTGTTCCCTGCCAAGGGTTATTAGGACTATCGGACCAAAAAGGTAGCATACCAGCCTAGAGCGCAACAACCGAATGTGAAGACATTTGTCTCAAGTTTCGAAGGAACCAATGCCCGTAGGGCGCAAGCAATAGTGCCATATGTTCCAACAATACACGTCGTCACGATCGCCGTCACAGACCAGCTTCCTTCTTATACCGTATAAACATTAATGAGACTCATAAGTAGGACAACGACCGAATTAAGGAGGCTGGGTCTGTTGGATAGGAGCCGTTAGAAGACGAGCTACTTGACTATCTAGTCATACCGACAAGACAATCCGGTCAATAAGCCAGATATAGTTGTGCTTCTGAGACCAACCAACCCGTCCCAAGGAAGCAGCAGAGGCTGCCGACCACGAGGAGTGGCGTGTTCTGGACGGCATGCTGCACCACGCGACCGGCCTAGGAATCGCCCAGTGCAGTAGCTTGGCTTATCGTCGTGAACGTGCCAGGGAAGACGACAAAGCCAGCAAGGAAGAGCCAGTTCGCGACTGCAGCAAGGACGCAGTAAGCGCTGGGAACCTCGTGTGCTTGGACAATCATGGAGTTATACGGGGCCAGTCGCTGGACGTGCTGGGCTCCAGTCCCAGGGCCAAGCGAGCCTATCACGTGAATATTATCCGGGCGGTGCTTATCGTCCATTTTTATTGAGCGTGAGATTCGGCCTTTATGAAGCGCAGAAATCGGCCAATTTAAAAGACGGCCCTTAGATTGAATCGCACTCCCTATCGGGCTCCAGAGTTACAAGCAAGTCGACAGAGAATTTGGCGATGCCGTGTGCGGGAGCTGGCTCCTCAAGTTAAGACGGCTAATTTTCACAGCGGTTCCAATGCCTGGCGACGGGCTCATAACTATAGTGGGTCAGCGCACGCGCTGGACGGAGCGCAAGCACAGTCTTGCACAAAACATCATCTCTCTATGCACACCGGTGAACTTACACCAAATTGGCCGTGGCAGTTGTGGAGTTCATCGGGCAGAGTAGCCTCCTCCTCATCCTTGTTGCCAAGGACAAACACAGGGCACGATAGACTGGAAGGGTTCGAACGGCAAACCTCCCACTATTGCTTAGACAGAGCCGCTAAGCATGGCTACCCACTGCATGGCTACCCGCTGCATGGCACCGGGCCTGCCCGTTGGCCTGCATCGCTTTTCCTTCTGTCAGGCCAAGGCCCCAACCGTCGTCGGAAGCGCCATGGCCACGTTTCCGGGATGGTTGCTGGTGAATCACGTGGCGTCTTTCAACATCTGTGGCTTGTGACTTATGGCTTGCGGTTTGTGGCTAACCTAATTCTTGCCCTCCTCTTATCTATTATCTATATCGATAAGATAATCCGACAGGCATCGGTGCTTTAAATATCCGTGGCTGAAGGGCGCGGTGCTTCATGCCACGATTCTCTTCTGCGATTACACACCCAACCACCGCTCCAAAACGGTGCCAACATGGCTACTACAGACGCTTTCTGCACCGCCTGTAGCTGGTCATCTCAACGTCAGGAGGCGTGCTGTTACCATAGCCACGTAAAGCTTGACTATGCTGTGAGCGATCGTGGTGTGTGGTCAGTTGGATCGAGAATGGTTATTAAAGAGCGATCCACGAAACCGCCTAACTTCGAAGCCGCGGCCCTTGGATTCATCAGGTCCAATACGGCAATTCCTGTTCCTGGAATCATCAAAGACTGGACCGAAGAACCCGACCGCTATTTCCTAGCCATGGATCGTGTCCCCGGCGAGCCTCTGACGAAGATCTGGCCTGGCATGTCGGAACTTGACAGACATCGCATTGCCGAGCAGGCTGCTGGACACCTGGCCGAGCTCCGAAGCCTTCAGTCGCCTCGATTGGAAAGCCTTGGGAACCAGCCATTGTACTCAGCTTTCCTCTTTCGAAATGGCTATGGTCTCCCCCATGGGCCGTTTACCTCGGACGATCAGCTCTGGGAAGAAATGGCGAAGGCATTACCTTGGCTCTCCGAAAAAGCGTCCGGTCGCCTCCGGAAACGCATGCCGCCTGCGGCCCCATATACATTTACACATGGGGACTTGTCCACCGACAACATCATCATACAGGACGGAAACATTTCGGGCATTATTGACTGGGAGGCAAGCGGCTACTTTCCGGCATGGTGGGAGTCAACGGCACTCACGATTGTTCAAAGCGACTACGACCGAGAGTGGAAGCTTTTACTGCGCAAGCACATGGAGGAGCACATAAAGGAGCATCTAGATGCACATAAATTCTGGTCAGATTACTATGCGCTTTCGATGTACCCTTCCCTCAATGAGCGTGGGGAAGGCCTGCTAAGGGAATTGGAAGCTGGAGAAGAGTAGGGTGGTGTGGCAGAGAGCACTGGAATTGTCTGTTTGGGACTGGGATGTGGACCAAACTCGTGACAATAACCATCTACCTGTATGGATTAGTATACTGCTCACTCCTTGTAAGTAAGAAATCGCACCTTTGGCCTGAATCAAATAGTCTTGGGCAGATCCGTGCCGCAATATTCGCATTTATCTCTGCCTGAAACATTGTTCTTCTTGCAAGCTTGGTTTGGGCAAGTCATCTTGTCCTGGTGTTGAGTGGTGTTGGATGGTGTTGAATGGTGTTGAATGGTGTTGAATGATTAATGGTGTTAAGTGGTGTTATCTTAGGTTAACAGAGAAGCCGGCCCAGCTGATTTATACCTGTAGAGGTAACCATTTTCCAGCAATACAGGCAGAAGTGCAACCTCCGAAATCTTGTTCCAGACCCCGCTTCAAACTACCGCAATTGGATGGGTGCAGGATACCGTCGTACATCGCTGAGAAGGTGGGGGTGGACCTTTCAGGCGCATGTAGGAGGGTAGCCCATGGAGGGATCGTGCTGACCGCATGCGTCTTGAGCAGCGAGAAGCCTGGTGGGACGATCCCGGATTGGCGAACGTCACCAAAGTTCAGATGGCCGCACCATTTACGCCGCGGCCAGCTCCGGCACGGACCGGTGCCTTGGGACGATCTTGGAGCCCGGCGGAGAAACACCCGTATCGTGCTTCGCCGGTGCAGGTACAAATATATTCGTCTTGCGCCCATCAGCGGCGGAACTCAGGGCATTCCCCTTCCCCCAAGATGGATGGTCAGAACTTATTTACCCTCGTCACAATCGCCAGCAGATGCCATTCCCAGAACCCCACGAAGGATTGGCAACAGACCTTACGCATGCGACTAAAGTCTTGCTCTTACGAGACCATCTTCTACGAAGCAGTATCTCAACGCCCCCCAGCAGAGTGGGCTCGATGTTGGGATTTACACGAGTTTTACCATGAACCCAACGAGGCAGAAGACGAACCACAACCGTCATTCGAAGATATCAAAACGCGGCTCAATGGTGTAGGGATCGACACGGATTTCCGGACCGATCTACGATATCTGAAGATACTAGCATGCATTGGCGGGGGGATGAACAAGACACTTGTTACGAATCTAGAGGAGATGCAAGAGGGTGAATTGAAACTGGTTCTAGTCCAAACACTCGATCAGCTCGAAGCCCGTAAGGTGCTAGGAGCGCGCAAGACAATGGATGATCCGGCTCCCCTAACTCAGGAAGTGTGGATTGGGTGGGAGAAACGCCATCAATGGGCTTATCTAAGGGGAAAAGACAACGACTTTGACTTGGGGACGGAGATGGAGAGCCTGGTTATTAGACTGAAGGTTGAGTCGGGGCATGGCTCAGATATGTGACAGGAAGCTACTCCAATTGATACAATAAGTTGTCTCCCTGGACCTCAGCTGGGAGGAGAATTGCCGCGACAGGAGAGCAGCAGAAGCAACGAGTTTTCGTGGGGAGACATGCAGTAGGAGCTTGCGCCTAGCCAAGTTAAGGACCCGGCGATCGACTGAAGAGGTGGGGCGGACTGGTCAGCTCAACCCGAGATACACGCCCCCTTCAAGATCACAGTCCATGCACGAGTGGCCCACACCCATGCTATTGAGGCGTTGTTGGTTTATACCACCCTTGCGCATGACACGGCAACAGAAGCGGAAGTGCAGCCCCCTTCATGTTCCAGACTAAGAATGGCATCCATAAGAGCGCTTGACCGCGCTCAGATACCCCAACCCTTGCCTCACCTGCTCTTGCCAATTGTTTAGACACTTTCACGTCCCACTACGAACGGCGGTCCAATGGCGACGTTGTCCCCCATGGAACATTATTACCAGTACTATTGCCCATTTTCGTACTTGGTTCAGACTCACTTCCCAGGTGGTGATGCGCCTTGGCCATCTGGCATTGCCTATGTACATCTCACAGAGCGTGCAGTATTCTGCCTCGAAATTCCGAAGAGGCTAGAGCCCATTTTTTCCTTCCTTCAAACTACCAACTTTTGCGATTTCAACGCGCGTTGTCGTGAAAAACAAACAAAACGAATCATGTTACCAGGAAAACCGCCCTGTACATTGTGAGTTACTCACTATCAGCCGGGCTCCCCTAACCGTTTAGAATCGTTCAGGTATTTTCTCCTATAAAATTTGCCTATGCGACACTGGCTCCGAAATGCGTGCGAATTACGGCTGAGTTTCGAGACACGCCACAAGTAGTCAAAGTATTGAGTGGCACCGACTTCCTGGGATTCGCAATCAACTTCAATGAATCGCACCCGCTACCAGTTTTCTATATTGATCTACCACGCGATCAATTACCAACGGATATTATTCGCTTTGTCGCTTCTTCTGGGGAGTTAGTACTCTGCCGTCAACTCGATATTCTCCAGTTCCGTCCGTCTCCTCAACCCCAAATACTATCGGCCCACATTCCTTCCCAATACACCAAAAATCATGCCTTGTACGTAGCCACAAAGTTCAGGGAACAAGTCTCAGTCGACAGTATAATCAAGGCTATGCCATGTGTTCCCGAACAGGAGATTCATGCGGAGTATTATCACCTTCAGTATGTTCTACAAACTGCTATTTACAAGAGGTACTAATAGTTTGATAGACAGACTCAGCCTCTAAATATTGAAGGATTAATGAGGTTCGCCATTGAATACGTGCCTCGTGCCCGATGGCAAGATATTCGTGAGATGTTTCCTGGTATGGGATTTGATGAATTCGAATGCTATCGCGACCTTGTATGGAAGAAGTACAGCATGATGAAGTGGATTGTAGTTTCTTTCTAGTCTATGTGACATTCTGAACATTTCTATTCATTCCATTGCCGACGTCATCGTCCCTCTCATTAAGCCTGGGTGCAAGGCCGGCACAAGTGAAGGTTGCAGTACTTGCACTCAAAAATCATCCAGTGAGGCCCCGAGCGACAGTGCTGGCAAACCCACTGGATCAAGGTGCTGTAGGACTTGATCATCCGGAACGAGTGAGCACAAGCATTGGCCATCTTCCTTAGATCTAGGTCAGAAGAGGCATTAGTATAACCATAATAAAGAGGAAGTCAATGGGGTCTCACTGCGAGATAGATATAGCGGCGTGTAAATAGGGGAGTGTAGAGGTAGCAAGTAAACCAAGTAAGAGCGAGATTCGGGGAGGAACAGGCCTCAAATACTCTCACTGAGGGATCCAAGCACCAAGCATGTGTCAGCCGTTCCCTTGTCTGCTTCCTTTCTTTCACTTGTCCCCAACTCTCCCCCCGCCTCTTGTTTCCCCTTTGGAGATTCTGGTGCGCCGACCGAGCCACCCACCGTCGGGCCCCTGGTACGGAAGAAGCCCACGTTGTCGGAAGTGATAATTATCACAGAAAGCTTGACCCTGCTTTGCTCGTTACCGGCGGAAGCGGGCGATGAGCCACACGTCTACGTGAGACCGCGGCGTGTTATACTAAGGTGTTAGGGTTGGGTTTGTCTATTAGATATGAGATTGAGTCCCCACTATCGCATGTGTGATCCAGGCCCCACTTTCACATTATGTGATCCGTCTAAACTCATCAGCGATACAGACCCCAGTCCCTATCACATATGTGATCGAGTCCCGCTCTTGACAAACAACCAGATTTCCCTCTTGAACTCTGGTTGGTGTCAATCATAATTCTCATCTTCTTCCCCCCCACTTTCATCATCCTCATCATCATCACCGTTACTATCTTCGCCATCCTCATGATGTTCATGGAGATTAAACTGTCGGCGGATCAGTGCCGTCCCAGTATCAGCGTCGCCTGTCACACTGCCTAATTCCTCTACGAAACCTGCTGGAAGTGAATAAACACCGAGCAGTTCTGGTATAGACGTTTTCCGCAAGTTGTATAGATCACCGTCTGTAGCCATCTGAACCCCAGGCACTCTCAAGTCCCTGGGAAGATCTTGCATACCATCATTACCAGGAGGAAGGTGGTTCAGGATGGGCTGGACGATATGCGTGGATGATGCCTTGCAGATCTCCAAAAGAACTGGAAGCTCGTCTGCAACAGCAAGCGCCATGGCACGGAACTTGTCCTCTTTCTTAATGCCATCGGTCGTACGAATCTTATTATAGCACGTAAAGAGGCTCCTGGAGACAAAGACGTAACTGCCAGCGCCAAAGACGTCTGCCATCACTGTCAGTGGTCGCCAGGCATAGATCTTCTTGGCCAAGGTGCCTTCAGGAAGACCGAGCTTCCTGCTGAGATACTTGGCTATCCTCGTTGAAAGTGCCAACCCCGCGTTGGCATCTATTCCGTTTCTCGTGAGGAAGTCTTCAATATCTCCATTTAACCCTGCTGCGGCCGGGCTCGACCAACGATCCCATTCACGGACGAGCGACACCTTCATGTCGATCAGTCTAATATCATCGATCGTCGACATGTTTGGGCTGTCATGGTGAACGGCCTGGGCCCAACGTCGGGTGAAGCTGGATAGTGTCGCCGGGCCGCCCTTGCGGATCTCGTCCGCCACCCTGCCTGCTTTGCGGTCGAGGTCAGCGAGATGGTGTCGCGGGTGGCGGCCATAAAGGTGCGTCAGTGCATCGGCGAGGCGTTTCTGGCCTCGGCCGCCGAACACTTCATGTAGGACGGCGATGCCTATGACGCAGATCTCCTGCGAGGACAGTCTGCCGTCAAAGTCCCTTTCTTGCAGCCTTCGGGCAACGGCTAGGGTGTCGAAAGCCTTATCTCCCTCCTCGGGATGATGATTCTTGAGTCTGCCACAGCTGAGCTTGGCTCGCAGGGCCTCCACCAGGGTGGCCGGCTTGCCATCCCCGCCGAGTCCCTGCTTTGATGCTCGCGCAACGGCGCCCAGCTGTATCACGACGGGTTCGTCATCGGTCTGAGGGACCTGTGTGAGAATCAGGTTGGCAGGTGGTCGTGAAGGGATGTCGCCGTCTTCGTTATCGTCTCGATTGTTGAGCACATCCGGCAAAACCTGGGTTGATGCCTGGAAGAGTTGGGTGCCTCTCAAGAGCGCACCTGTCAAGGGAGGAAAGAGTGGCCTCGCACGACTCACATGGCTGTCCGTCCCCGGATCGCGTTCTTCGTCACTGACCTGGACACAGGACTTGGCAAGCTCATGGGCCAGATGTTCCGGTATGCCCTTCTTGACGAGGGATGCGTGCCACTGGCCGACAAACTTCTTGAGTTTCCTCTCGTATCTGGAGAGGGTCTCGGGCAGATCAGCGAGATCCTGCTCATCGCCCGGCGCCTCGGGCAACGATAATGTGTGCTGCGTTAACAAGCTGGCAGTGTCTGCACTTGAGACGGCGTGGGAGGTGGAATCCGGAAGGAAGCTAGACGGCAGGCTGCTGTGCGCGTCGGCGCCAGGATTCTGTCCAGAGCTGAGTGTCTTCCGCGAGAGAGACTGACTTGGCCTAGTCCCTGACGCGTCAGGGTCATTAGCAACCAATGAGCCCGCACCCGAGAACCCTCGCGAACCCTTGTCACGTCTGAGAACCGCGGTGGTACCGCTGTCATCCAGAGCGTGGCGTGCGGACGATCCGAGCCTCCCGGGTCGAGGTCTAGACGTGCTGGAAGAGTCGCCGGCATAGTTGGGCAAGCGGATACGCTTAGCGGGCTCTGCTGTGACGGCGGAGGCCGGGACAATTGTCCTTTTTCTGCCTGTTGGTGACATATTGCTGGTCTATCTCTCGATGAGTATGACTTCTTTCCATGGCCTCCTCCTTCTTCCTATTATAGACGAGGAAGGAAAGGGGTTGGTTGATGATACTAATGAAGCGACGAATGTATCCGCAATTTCCCAAGACTGCCGGGGTATATCACGCCATGGTCCATGCTGAGATGATCTAGACTGGTCTTCTTGCGCCGAGCGTCCTGGTCGGGACCAGCATATCAATCCTTTACATGGGACCAGCCCCCTATCACATGTGTGATAGCACGCTAAACTAATAGGCATAAGAGGAAATTATTATTCTATTAACATCTAATTAAATAATAGACTTAGTGCATGTTTAGAGTGTAGCTTGTTGATGCATATATATACAGAAATTTAAGGGGACCTCTAAGACCTTCTGTTACTTAGCAAGTTTATTTCTATTGTTCACTACCCTAGACTTAGCCCGCGGCATTTTTATAATAAGGCCCAGGTAATATATTCAGACTGGATCAATGGCATTATTTCGACGTCAAGCATTTATATCACTATCGTCATTATAGCCCCGGGGCGTCAGAGGGCCAAAATGCGGTCTACGCCCAAGGATCACAGTGGAAGAGGTGTTTCTTCCTCCTCCTTGTCTTTATCTAGCGCCCGTGCCACCAGACCTTAGAACACCATCCTGCGATACTTGCAGTCAAGCTCGCCTTTACCCGCAGTGTCCGAAAGAAGAACGCCGCCAATAGCGGCAAGCTCTGGCACGCTGCGGTTAGACTTCTTTTCTGGCACTAGCAACAGCACGTTTGCCAGCAGATTGGGTAATGGCAGCAGCACAGGCCCCGTCGCAACAGGCACTGCCTTCCCCGAGTCATCATCATCATCATCATCTCTGAGCTCGGATATGTCACCACCGATCGATGACTCCCCAGGGATTGCCAGGGTGCGACGAGCAAGAGATTTGGACGAGCCAGCCTTATCTAGACCTCTGGTTAGACGGCAATATGGCAGAAAAGAATGTATACCAGGTGCGCTCTTCCAGGCGCAGGCCTTAACATAGTACTGACACTTATATGAAATTAATTTGACAGACTCGATGGATGATAACGTAATGGACGCAGCTGTCCCGGGCAGCGATGTGTTGCTGAATGACCACTCGCTAGTATTTAGCCCCGATATGCAGATCGATCCGGCAGAGGAGGACGATAGGTCGTGGCATATACGCTCAACACCTCCTCCGTCTAGTCATAGATCTTACCGAGGTCAAACGCTTAATCTCTACCAAACATACACCTGGCCCGCTAACTATCCGCCCTAGACGGCATAATGGATAGGGAGAATATTGACCCACGCGAAAATATTATTACCCCAAATGAGCATCCCCTAAACGAAGCGCTGCACGACGAAGAACGAGCCGAGCCGATTGCTGCGGAGCTGCCCACACGTCAGGAAGTTTATAATTGGGTTGAAGAGGAAGACTTAGACGAAGGGGATAAACTGGCTCGACGTATCGTCTATATCCTCGCCGCGGGCCTGGTGTCATGCCCGGCGGATCAACACAAGAACCAGGACGCATCACACCTCGCAACTTGCCGCCGCCATCTGCACCTGCGTGAGACGTGGGCTGGGTCCAGCGCAAGAGTCAGCGGGTTATCCTTCGCCGAGCGAGAGGAGCAGTCACGACAATTCGGCCTAGACCGGACCGTCCGACCCCTTGATGCTTTAGTCACAGGTCTCCGTCGCGACCAGCTGCCGCCAGCTAGCCGGCTCGAGGCCCAATTCGCGGGCTGGCACGAGGACAAAGACTGGTCAGATGCCGAGGTCTGCCTCCACCAAGACGACGTGCCGCAGCGGAAGCTGGCGCCCGCCGTTCACGACATCGATAGCTTCCTACATGTCACGAAAGACCCGCATAGCCTGAGAGGGCCGCTGAACATATGTATCACGTCCCAGCCAAACCTCCTCCTCTCCAAGTCCATCCACGTTCGCGTGCCTATACGGGTGGGGGAGAAGATCAAGCAGGTTCCAATCTACCAGATCCCGCACACCGTGCTTGCGCACCAAAGGCCACGGACGGTCTATATGTTCTTCCCGCGGCTCTACGACGAGAAGCGCCGGAAGAAGGGCCCAGTGCCCCTGAGGGAGGAGCAGAACCGGCTGTTCTTTGACGGCTTCATCAGGCCGAGCATCGAGAAGATTGGACAACACTTTGTGCACCACTTGCCTGGAAGCTATGACTCCGTCCGGGCAGCATCGCGCATCGCCAGGGAGTCGTCGGGCTCGGCGGCTGTACGCGGAGCGGCCTTTGAGGTGCCATATAGCGAGGAGAACCTCCCCAGGCTGTGGAGCGTCATGCAGGAAGCACTCGATCGTGCGGAGCGCGACATGGCAACTGACGGGCTCCGGCCCGGCGTCGGCGGGAGCGTGTGGGAGACAGAAGATGCCAGTAGGCTGTGGCAGTTTGGCGATGCCATTTTCCTCTGCAGCTACAAGGACACCAAGCTGTGGCACCAGTCCTCCGGCAGCAGCATCGCGGGGGTGCTGGGAGACTTCCGCGCCCGATGTGGTGTCGTTAGCCTCGAGCAGGAGCGGGCAGCCAGCAGTCGCAGTCGCAGTCGCAGTCGTAGTCGCGGTCGCGGTCGCAACGCTGCCTACGGCGACAATAGGACAGAACCGACGCCGTGGAGGCAAACCCAGCTTGTCGATGTGGCGTCCGAGCTCCTGCCAACGAGAAGTGGGCATACCGTTCTGGCTCGGCGGTGCTGCCAGTACAACACCTTGCGTTTTCTCTACGGGCACTCTGGGGAGGCTCTGCTCGGGAGGGCAGCCCCGCGGGTGGAGGGCGAGGCTGATGGTGACTGGGATGACGAGACTGGTAGTAGCCAGGAAGATGAGGAAGGGGAAGCTGAAGCTGATCATGACGGAGACGACAGGCGAGCTCCACGCGGAAGGGGCGGCGAGGAGGATCAGGCTGCAGGAGAGGGTTGGAAGCCTCCCCGGATTCCGCGCGCCGCCACGACCGAGTACCCGGTACACATGCTGCGAGACTCCATCTCCATCACCTCGGAGCCCAGGAGAACTAGCCCTATATTTAGGCGCGGCGTCTCGTATGTACAATCCTACACCGTAGAGGAGGGGAACTTCAACGTGGCCGCCGTCTGGGCCTTCTCACACCCCAACATCTTCAACCTCGCGCATAGCGATGAGGCCTGGGCGGCAGTGGCCCGAAAGGGTAACATCAAGGCTAGCCGCCAGGACGCGGAACGGGCACTATCACAGTCAATCCAGCGCATGGCCAGCAACCTCGAGGACCCGTCACGGGGGTACGGCTGGCGGGTCGAGCTGCGCATCACGACAACACTCGCGGCTCAGCTGCGGCCGGCGGAGGAGGCTTGGTGGCGACTGATCAAGCGGGCAAACCGACTATCTGACGAGCCAGGCGCCATTGCCGTGACACCGGACCGGGATGCCTTTTACGTGCTCGCGGCTGGGGACTTGAACGCGTTCGTGCGGCAGAACATCGACAAACATCTGCGGCTCATGGACTACATTATGTCGTACTGGGCGCGAGACCCATCTACGCCGCAGTCAGCGGCATCGCTCTATGCCATCGTGGTGCTCGCTCTCCGGCATTTCATCAACCACCAGCCTCACGCGCTGGCCAGGATATTGTCTGCGCCCCTTGCGGCCGCTGCCGGGGGCAAGATCGGTCTCGACATGGCCCGCTCCAGAGAGCAGCGGGGGTTCGCCTTCTTCCCGAGAGACGTGGTGGACTGGCATGAGCTCCGGCTCCACGACTGGGCCACGGACCTGCTGCAGGTGCCACAGCTCGTCATTAAGGCACACTGGCTAGAAGAGGCATCGTTGCGGCAGTCTAGACACCTCATCGACCAGGTGATCAGCCTCGCCATCAGCAAGGATATCCACAGGCGGGAGCAGGCTGAAGACGTGCTCGGAATCCTCTCACAGCTCCTGATTCGCAGCTACAAGGAAGCGGCGTACCTGGCGCTCTTCCCGGCGAAGGGCAGAAGGAAAAGAGTGCCGGACATGGACGTGTTCGAGTTTACCCTGGCTGGTGTGCGTGCTGAGTCGAGAGCCGTGCAGGGCAGAGACTGTAATCCTCCGGGGAACCACCGCTTCTTCATCAAGCACGTTTCGACCTATTTTGCCTGGGCATGGACCCTCGCCGATAGTGACATTAGCCGTGGGCATCTCGAAAGCCAGCATTTCCGCGTGGAGGCTAAGAGGGCCATCAAGGCGTTCGAGCAGCTCAGCCGTAGTCCGTTCATCACGGCACAACGCTTCCTCTGCGTGCTGTACTACCGCTTCTGCCAGCAGGTACTCTGTTTTCCCAACCCCGACAAGATCAACGGTGTCATGTCTGTGACTGCCAAGAACGGCAGCCGCATAGTTCTCTGCACACATATCATCAAGCCATGCTTAAGCATTCCTGACGATGCCAAGCTGACAGACACCGTTGCAGCCATCGTGTTAAACCAGGAAACGAATACCCATCCACAACAGAATATATACCCATCTCATATTATCTATTCTATTAAGCAGATCCGTAGATATCTACATTTACCTCTATCTAGAGATGACCTGTGAGAGCGGTGGGTGTCGGATAGGAACTAGGGTTACCCTATATGAACGTTAAGAAGTAACGGGATGGTAGATGCCGTGTCGCATATCACTATTAGCTTCGTGCGATTGGATATGAAACTCGGGCCGTACATTGGAGTCATGTATCTGGTTTCATATATAGCTTTTCATATTAGTGATTCCACTATTTAGTCAAGTAGGGATGCAGATAACGGAATCGTGAATGCCCTGGTGAAATTTTAGTACTAGCTTAAGACCATAGTCAAAATCCCATAACAAATCCACGAGTGATCAAAGCCAAGTATAAGCTAGATCATATCATAAACCAAGAGTCAATGGAGTTATTTCCATATATTCTAGGCATTTTAGATCCAAGTTGCGCACTTTTCCCCACTTTCTTCCTCTTTCTCTGAAGCTTTCTAGCTTTGGACTCAATTATTGATCGGTACGTACCGCTACAGCCTTATAAGTGACCAACTTTATTAATTATAATTGAATGTATGAAGCGGAAGCTACGGGTATGACGGCAGAAACGGCGGAAGAAGATAGCTCCTCTTCAGGAGTTGTTTAGCTAACTTAACTAGCCGCATGCATATAGTCACCTGCGTTTACAATAATGGTTAGTCGAGCGGGCAATTCGTAGCCTCGTTTTGCGGAAAGTGTAGATGTAAATGGAGACGAAAAGGGAGCTTGAGCTCCGGCGTCACGTGATATACAGCCATAAAATTACCTACAGCAGCCGGAAGCTCTCCGTCTTCTTTCCACGACAAGCAACAGCTATCTCGGGCCTCAACCTGCTACGGTGGAATCCCTCTCTTGATCAAAAGACACAGATGAAACTCAGACATGGCATCGGCACAGCTCTACGCGATCGCACTCGAGCGGTCCACGCAGCCAGATCTGCCCACGGAGCATAACGAGGTTCCGCACGGGATGACACGGCTTTCAGACACAGACCGCGCAGCCTGTGAGGGATGGCTCCAGAAAATGAACTTCCTCCGCCCAGGTGAGGAAGAAGACGAAGAAGTCTGGGGGAAAATCAAGAAGAACTGGATCGGATACCTATCGGCGACGAGTCCCACGCCGGATGCAGCGCTGGCACCGAACCGCAAGGTTGTGCAGTTCAGGAGTGGCGGCGAGGATGCGAGAGAGCAGAGACGCAGATTTGTCCAGGATCGTCAGAGGCGCATGATCATCCAGTCGGCCTTCTGGAACGGGCTGGACGGGATAGAGGCCATGACGGAGCGATGGCCACGGGCGGCGCGGGCCGCATTGAACAGCATGGATGAGAGCGGGGAAGATGAGGATCGAGGTGCGTTTGAGAGCCTCGCGGCCGTCTACGACCTCAGTCGGCGACGACGATACCAGTCCATCTGGACGAGCCTGGTGGGGTTCATCGCTCATTCGCAAGACGAGGGCACGCTCGAGGAGATGGGTATGCGGTTGACGGAGAGCCAGATCGACGACATCCTAGATATCGAGCAAGAGGTCTGGCAGGTAGATCTCAAGGCGATAGCGCGGACGCGAGAGAAGGGAGGGTTCGAGGGCGTCTGGGCACCGATCCAGCTGCTGCTTATGAAGGCGTTGAGGAAGCCTAAGTCGACGCCGCGAAACAACCCACTCGTGTGGTGGATTGCGGTCCTCGCCCGATCGGCGGTTTCGGGGGATAATGGCGATGGAGACTTTATCAGCCGAGGGCGGTTCCACAAGAACCCGATGCCGATGGATGTCGACCTCGGAGAACGGCTGCGAGCGATAGTGCACTACAGCAAGGTCATTGTGCTCGACGACGCCTTCGCGAGCTGGTCGGGAGAGCCAGAGTGGATGATGGAGGTACAGAGCAGGCTGAACATGGTGAGCATCGAATGGATTAACGACGAGGGGGGTTCCAGGCCAGATGGACCACCCGGCGATGGCGGGCCGGTGTATTCGACGGATGCGTGGCGGTCGGTGGTGGCACATATAGCCGAGCAGACGAAGAAATATCTTGGGGGGAAGCCAAAGACGGCGATGGATAGGTTGCGAGCGTTGGCCAGTGCGATGGGGTAGGTATAAGAGGATAATTAGTATGGGATTTATGATTACGGAGCGTAAACTAGCCGTACTCGATGGAGTATAGATAAAATTATGTCCTTCTGGAGACCTTATGCCTTGCCGGTCTTGAAATCCCTTTGAACCTGGGGGGTGAGTATCTGTGCGTGCCTGATTATACTCCTCAAGCCCTTCTTAATGTTATGCCTCTTTCTTTCACCCCTAGGTCTGATTGTCTATATTCCCACCGCATATCCAATCATCGTAGTCAGGTAATTAGTCCGTCTATCTACCCACCCGTCCACAACTCACCACACCTATTATCCTTCCCGTTATAGAGGTATATCTTTGAGAGTAAATAAGGAAGAGCGGGTAGACATGTATTCGGTAATAATTAAAAACAGGTAGCTAAGCTAGAAATTAGAGTGAAGCCATACGTACTATTAATAAGAGCGACAGATAGGTGGAACCATTTTTATGTTGGGCCTGCGAGGCCTGATTAATTGTGACTGATTGGTGACTTAGGCGCTAAGGCAGCCATGCAGCATTATGCAGCGGCTGGAATCTCCCAGAGCCTGATGAAGAGTCTCAATTCTGCATGCTCGACCAGACATCGCATGAAGAGCCAGCTACGCGACCCTTGGCTTGCCCGTGCTGTTAGGCTTCATCCTCATTTGTTTATCACTTAGTCTCTATCCTCGGCTGGCCACCCACCCCACCATCATCATTCCATCTGTGCGCAACCAGAGTCGCGGCATGGAGCTCGCTGCGCATTGTCATCCAGAAGACCGAGAATGGACACAGAATCGAAAGTTCGAGCCCAACTTACGCTACGGAGACAACCTAGACCCGAACTTAATCCAGGTCCCCAGCGATAATGAGGACTGGACCCACGTGGCATGCGAAGACGACCATCCTTGCAGCAACTGCGAGCGGATCGCACCGCATGTCGACAGCATATTCATTGCAGTTGACGGCGCCTGCAGAGGTAACGGTCAGGCAAATGCCAAGGCTGCTGTCGGAGTATTCTTTGGTCAGACGTCCAAATACAACCGAAGTGTCCTATTATCCGATCCACATGTGACAAACCAAATCGCAGAGTTGAGAGCTGGCATTCTTGCTCTCGAACTGGCAAAAGATTTACAACGAATCAAGGCACTGGGAGATGAAAGGCCGCTACATACAGTCGTCATCAAGGCGGACTCGGAATACCTCGTCAAGGGAATGACTGAGTGGGTGTTCAAGTGGGAAACCAATGGGTACAAGTCTGCCAATCGAAAACCAGTCAAAAACTCAAAACTATTCCAAGAGTTGCATGAACTTATCAAGGATTTGAATACGGTCAATGTTGAGGTTCTGTTCTGGTGGGTACCTCGGGAGATGAATAAGGAAGCCGATAGACTAGCTAACGAGGCTTTCTGAGATGGGGGGATGACTTGGATATAAAACCATCATCATTATCATTGAATCAATCCATTGAGTATGATTGAGAAGCGCAAAATACTATTGCGTGTTCATTGCTAGTGATGAAAACCCATGAAATACCATCACGTAGTCCACCTGCTGGCTCCAAACCCTAGCGACGGCGGGGGCTTATTTATGTACGTCATGATATCCAGGGTCAGGTGAGGCATTTCCAGCAGAAACTCCTTAACATAACCCTCATCCAACAACTCCCGGTGCTCATAGAACGTCTCCACGATAGCCTCCCGCATCTTTGAGACCGCAGATGGGGTAGCAGTATATGCTTCCCGTGCCGCATCTAATAGACACCCAGATCCCCACTGGTATCGAGCTACTGCCTTGAACTTCTCCACCGATAGATCTCCAAGGCGAGATATGTCATATGTATGCGCAAGTGTGAATACCTTGGAATGGAGAATGAGATGGGAACCTTCGGGGGTGGCGGTCTCTTCAGGCGGATTATTGGCATATGAGACACCCATTTCGGCACTATCGCTAGACATAGGCGGTGGAATATTGTAGTCCCATAGGTAAAAGAACTGGACCACGCAATCGACGGCCTGGGGGTCTGCGTCCCCAAAATTAAATAAAGCTTTGCCAGTATCGTTACCGGATTCGGCTGTTTTCGCCTCGGCCAGGTGATGTCTCGTAGCATTATATTGGCAAGATCGACGTATCACGGGAGACCAGGAGCACACCACTGTGCGGTGTAGTTCATATAGCTTATGGGTCGACACAAGCTCGATATCAGAATACATGCCGGTATCGAGTAGCCTAATGCAGAATCAGAAGTCAGCTCCCACTAAAGGGGCGTTGTCCGAGTTGACTTGCTTGCGTAGCCACGTCTTTTGTTCCTCCATGATAGAATCGGCTCTATCAGGCACAAAAGATTCAATAACCCTATCCACCCCTTCCTGAACTATCGGCGATGGAAAGAGCTCTGGGAAGGCAGACCGAGCTTCGTATTTTGATTGGAATATGCCCTCTCTGAGCAGGTATTGGAGATTCTGGACGAGCTGGTCTTCGGAGAAGACGGAAACAGTTAGACGGTGTCGCCGAACGACTGCTCTGATCGATTTTTGTTTGCGCAGGGCGGCGTTCTCTGGTTTACAGAATATCTGCCTGCATCGCACAGAGGAGTAGACAATGATGCGCTCGGCCCTAGAGCGTTGCATGTGGTAGAGCTTAGAGCAGGCGGAAGGATGAGCGCGTTATAGAACACTCCGTCTGTCAGTCTACGAAGCAAATTACCTCGATGAGATAATAACCGGTAGGTGCATTATTAGCTTAGAGCAATAAATAAGGCGATGTTGATTGGGTAGACGTGGAATATGCTACATCGGCTTTTAGAGCCTGATTTTAAACTCAGGCATCAAGGCAGCCATGCAGTTATGCAGTATGTGCGACCGCCGAGGGGGGGTGATGTTCCACGACCGGGTCAAGCTTAATCGTTCTCTACTATAGCCTGCCTGCCTGCCTGTCTTCCTTTCTCCTGCCAGCATTTCCACTATGGACTCAGTAGTGATTGCTCAGTTGGACGATCAGGCCATCTATCAAGCGACAAAGGATATATTCGTTGGTCAGAAAGCTAAATTTCGAAAACTTGGGCCTGTACGAAGGTCTATCGAGAGTTATTCGAAGAAGAACATTTTGGTCCGACAATATGTGACCCTATACGGCGCTGAAGCTATACTTCAGACCGTACTAAAGCTTCTCTCCGATGGGGTCTATAAATCAACATTAATCGCCTGTCGTCGTTTCCCGGATCTATTCGAACCATCCGTGGCTCAGACCACAGCGAGGGATATGCTAGAGACAGAAGCTACCAGGAGCGAGGAGGCGGCGCTTGATGATATTATTCAAGCTAAATGGGCTGACGGTCAGGAAGTAGTAGATTGGGGGGAGACTACAGTTGGCTCACATGGTAAGTTCCAACAATGGCTGATGTAAACTACAGCAGTCTAATGATGTGTGATCAGACAGGGAGAATAACGTTACGGACGGCCAGGTCAACAGTTCATCGTTGTTCCCGGTTTATCTACCGTTTCCCAAGGAACATCTGCTCATGGAAAAACTGCAGAAGACTCTGGAACTTACTTGTTACGAGTTTGGGGCTCGAGTTCTGCCAGATATCATGCGAAAGCGTGGCTGGGATTGTCCCGAATCGGTAGAACTCAATAAATGGACGGAACTCTTGAAGCGTGAGGGGTTGGCGGTGGAACGGGACAGCACCCGCAAGCCCCTGAAAGAACCATTGCATTCGATCGCAAACATTAGACACACAGCTGTTCATCGCCTACGTACAAGCTCGATCGGATTGGAACGGTTTCTCGCTGATGCAGAAGAGCTTGCCGGAGCTCTAGGGAATACAGTATATGCGAATGCGATATCTCAGCTACGGTCGAATGCTGAGTCGGCACTCGCGGAGCTTAGGCAGAATAAGCAGTTTTTACAGTTACGGCTAGAAAAGACTCGAGCGGTAATAGCAAAGCAGCGGGCTGAACTGGATCGGAGGGAGCAGGAGGCCATGGATCGCGTGAGAGAGGAGGATGAGAAGTATGGAATGCTAGCGGGAGAAAGATTAGAGAAGGCGCTAGAGCTCATGGGAGATTTTAAAGCAATAACGAAGGGTGAGAATGATGTATTAGATGGCGTTAATGATGACATCGAGGAGATGACGGATGAGGACGACGGTAGTATGGAGGAGTTTGAGGATTGTGAGGAATAATCTTATGACTAGGGGTTAAAACGCAGTAAATCTGATGATCCTTCGTTTGGTCATTTAGATTAACATAAGTGCACTACTAAAAAGGTATCGAAGTTAGTAAGTGGTTAATGGAAAAAGATGGCTGGGGTATATTATTAAGAACCACGATAATGCTAGGATTGCTCTTAGCGTAGGGTAGGTTGTTTGGTGGGCCCGCTGATAATTCAGGGCCGGCAATTTCTCCACTCTCAACGACATCATCAATGAAGAGGGGCTCAAAGATAAGGCAGTAAGAGAGGCAGGGCGACTATAGCGAGCAAACGATACGACGGCGATCAACTACAGCGGTGACAACGATTACGATGCAGACGATAAGCAGGATTTGGGGAGCGATTGGATTAGTGGTGATATAATGACAATGATGATGATGGTGATGGAGGGTGCGTGGTACATCTAAGGAGCTCATTGAGGGTGCTTGCCGGGTTGGTGGTGTGAGAGTCGAGGAGTCGATCTGAGAGGCTTCTCGGCGTCGATACTTCCTTCCGCTGTCCTTTCCGATACGCTGTGCCTGCGTATCTCGTCTCTTTTATGGACCCGTTTCTAGTCGGGCTAGAAGTAGCTATCCGTTGGTAGTGGGGTCCAGGCGAGTTAAGGGATCTACAGTGGACGGTTTCTTAGGTGCAGGGTTGAGGTTGGAATAGTCTGGGGTATCTTGCACTGTTTTTATTTCGTGTTTCTACTCGGGGGTTTGGGATCTTGTCTCGCGTGAGCTGATCAGATCGTATCGACGGTGGAGGCTCTGGAGGCGGCCATCAATGTTGCTTGTAGGGCGAGGGTTGAGGCGTCGTGAAAGTCTTAGTGAAAATTGTTGGGTCGGCTAAGGAGCAGGATTAAAATCCTCGAAAATTCCACCACGACCAATAATCAAGTAAAAATCAGACCAACGGATGAAGAAAAGTGGTGCTAACCGGATTATCAGTAAAAGGATTATAGTCATCTCTATTTGGGCCTTTTTTACTGCTTTTGTTACCGATTTGATCGTCGATTCCAGTTGGAGGCCAAACCCGACCAAATGTTGCTTATGAAATACCGTTACACCCTTGTTGGTGGCTTTCAGCGGCGACCAATGCCATTGTGTTTAAACGCGGACGGTATCCACAAGGAATTTCATCGAGCCAATAGGATTGAGAATAACCGCGGACGGTGACCCCACTCTAGACGACCAACCCTGAAGACGAGACGGGCGCGCTCGTGAAGCCCAGGGCTGGGAGCAAAGTCGCCTCTGAACCATCAGCGTCGGGTACGACACAGCGAACAATGGCTCCTCCGCTTCACCGTTTTCCCAATGAAATAATTGCCCTCATATTCGCAGAGCTTCCACCAGAGAACCTCCTCCCTATTCGACAAACATGCAAGGACTTTCACGCTATAGCGACCCCTCTGTTTACTCAGCGTTATTTCCAGACGCGCCAGGTCATGTTTGAGCGGCGAAGCATAGATACCCTCGTCGACATTTCGATGCATGCCAGTCTCGCTCGACATGTCACGACCCTAGAATTTTGCCCCTATCATCTCTTGCCCCTTGAGGAGCTTGAAGACATAGACCCTCCGTTCAAGCCGTATGATGAAATCATGAAGATGATGGCGTCTGGTACTGAGGATTCAGGTGCCAAATCACCGCAGGATAATCGCCCGAGCCGGTTAGACCTAGACGCATATCTCGCGCTTTGGGAAGACCAGGAGCAAATGATCGAAACTCAGCACGCTTTTCATTGCTTGAGCAAAGCCATGTCGAACTTGACCCACTGCGAAAGGATCACCTTTGACGATAGCAACCGACCCTGGGGATTAGACCGCCTGGAAGAGACCATTGGCATCCTACCACAAAGGACGCTCACATTCTTGTCAACGAAAAGCGTCGAGCTCATTCGCCACGTCATACATGCTGTTCTTTCCGCAGCAGTCATCAGCAAGCTGGAGCTGAAGGATCTCGATATTAATATCGGCAGTCAGATGGAGAATGCCAATCGTATAAGCCCCCATATGCTTCCTATCCTGCCAACCCACATCACCAGCCTCCGCCATTTATACCTCATTCTCGACTCAGATAACCCCATTCCCGACCTAGCTAACCCTGAACCCCCGAGCTTCGACCCACCATCTTGGGAATCCGGCCTCGTTGAATTTATTGAGCTCTTCCCGCAGCTTTCACAATTCATGCTTGAATTCGAGTATCGCGACGATATCAACAGGTTCTCGCGATTTTCTACGCTTCTATATATCCCAAATTTAGAAGTATTATCGCTTGGGTTGATAGACTGCACCGGCGAGGAGTTGGCAGATTTTCTTCTTCGGCATCGAAACTCACTTCGGGAAATCTATTTCGACACGATCAACATCATATCTGGCACTGAATCGTCGTGGCACCTCCTTATCGAAAAAATTTCCGATAATCTGGAAATCGACCATTTCTCCATGGTTGGCTGCATGATTGAAGATACATACGTGCAGGATGAGGGCCCCTTAGAAGCCACTAATACGCAAGGTCTCGTCGATATCATATCTAAACTATCGAGGAGAGAGTGAGATCGAGATGCAAGCGACTGCCACGGCACGCCTTTTTACTATTTTCTATCATTAGCCTTGAAGTAAGATATGCCGAATCCATTGAGGGTTGACATTTGACTCCGGCAGTTGACGTTGTGTTGTCTAGGCAGTTCCCACCCCTGCCACTCTGCGCCTCTTAATTTTAATCACCCATCCCCTTACGGGGAAGATCAATCACTTTGGCTCGGCAGTTATCGTTGTGGCTTTAATAGGGAGCTAGCATTATGGCTTCAACAGGAGGGGGAAAAAAGCAAAAAGAGCAGACAATAAACTCTGCCTCAATTGATGTAAACATACCCATCGAAGACAAACAAGCAGGCAGAGCCGGTCGGTGAACGGGTCTGTAAGCTGTTCATTATAACAAACATTATTCTTTACCGCCCAAATACTATTACTCTACACGCCAAAATGGGTCGTCGTGCGCTCACTTCAGAGGAAAAAGCAGATAAGCTCGAGCGCGAACGGGAGCGGGCGAGACAGCGTCGGCTGGGAGCCCGCCAAAACCAGCAAGCACACCACATCCAACCAAACCTCGACGACTTAAATAATACTCGCCCAGTTACCTACTCGAGCGATCCGCTTCCAGAAACGGTTGCATAAGGCATCATCTTTGCTAGCATGCCTCTTCTTTGTCTCTACTTCCCCTTGGGCTCGCGAGCTAACAGTCGTACTCATCAGCAGATAATGGGGACCAGAGCAACCCTGCTACCCTAGACCTGGTCGACGAACAACCGCCGCCCATTACCCATCGGGGAAGCCGAAGCCTAGGAATCGCTAATCGACCGGCCTCGACGATTCACGAACCGGTAACTGTAGCGAGCGAAACGAATCTGCGACCGGAAGCGTCCGCGGGACCACCCGCACCAACACGGCCGATCAATAAGCAAACATTTCCCAACCCCAACCATGCCGCGGCAGCACATCCTGCAGCCACAAACCAGTCGAGTGCCGCCGGACAAGACGAGGGAGAAGAGATCTCTGCAATCGGAATTCCGAATTCAGATTCGTCCTCATCAAATGATGAGCAACCAGGCCTTAGACCTGGCCGTCCCCGGTTAGACCCCGATATATCACCGCGTGGGCGAACGCGTCTCCGCGTCCAACGACACCGCGACCAGCAGCACCTTGCAAGGGTACAACAGATTGTTCATCAGGCTGCGGTCACCCAGGAGCTGCCACCTACCGTCGAATTCTCCGTCTTGACCTTACGTGATGATTCGACCCCATCATCTCCGCCCGCCCAAATCTCGTCTTGGTCGGGTCCCGAGCTTGGGTTTGAGGAAGTGTCTCTTCCCTTATCGTCGACGGCTTCCCCCGTTTATATTGAGGGTAGCCACGGTGATGACGCTGAGAGCTCCTCGCCCGATGCCAATGCCGTGTTGCTACCGACGGCCTCAGCACCATCATCATCTCCCGGCCTTCCTCGGCAAGATGATGGTCAGTCATCATCTCGGCCGAGAAGTTCTACTTCGTCAATATCAGACTCGCCGGACTGCTTCATCCCATCAGCCTCGCCTTCACTTGGGCCTGAGAATCATCATCATCCAATCCTTGGCGGCTTTCTCCAAGTGATCCACGACCAGGATACTGCCGGCGGCCCCGATTTTCTACGCGCACAGGGCGATTTATATGATCGCGTCCTCCGCACATTCTTTAGCCGCCAATGCGAATGTAAGTCATCATCATATCATCATCACCCGACCCGACCCTCTTGAGTTGCAGAGGTGCTCACATCATATGCTCAAACTAGGCCCGAATTCACGCGAGCTCGCTGAATCCGAACACACCGATACTCTTCAGGAAAGAATTGAACGTCTCGGCCACTCTCTTCCTCCCTTGCCGGCCGTCTTCGCGGAGCGTAACAACGCCTGCGACCCTCGTGCCTCTTTCCCCCATTGGCAAAGCTTTCTCTCTGCCCAACCCCCTGAGCCGCTCTCTTTCCGCAAGACACAGGCCTCCCTCCCACATAATTCGGTGACTATCACGCGCCAGTGGGATGTTGATAGCATCTGGTTTGGGGCCAAGAGTTTATCCGCCATTCGAGCCCCTAACCAGTTTCAACTTTCTTTCTTCCCGCCTCATAAGAATAACATCTCCACCAACCAAGTCATCCAGCCCCACGGCCTTGATCTAGCACATACTCGGCACACTTGTATCGGCACTTTTACCACCGCCGCCGTCCGCTTCTCCGTCTTCCTCTTCTTCCCTCATGGAGCCCGTTCACAGACACGGGCTTCCGCAAATAGTCTCTCTCTCGCACGATTTAGAGACCTATCCTATCCTATCCTACTACTGTACGCAGTCGTGCTGGTAATTCGTTCAATTACATAGAAACTGGTCTGTGCACGTTGCTGGGTCGTCCGTGCACGCGTCGCGTCTTCCTATATTTCGTTTAATTACAACACTGGCAAGTTTGGCGACAGTGGCGCTCGGGCCAGCCGCCACGCTCTGCCGCAGAGCACGTAAGATAAATCACGTGCAACACAGCATTACCCCGCCAACTGCAGGTAAGATAACGAGATTGCGGAAACAAACATTCTCATCCATCGCAGACTGCCAATCGCGCGTTTGGACATGGACATTCATGCCTGGCTAGAGAATATCGCAGTCAGTCGCCATTGCGAAGGTGCAGGTTCTCGGACCGTCAAGCGACGACGCCTCCATCCGCCGACACCCGAACCCTCCATTACATCTGGTAACAAGGCTTCACCAAACATGCCCAACACACGCGAAACGAGCCCAAACAAGCGAAAAGAGCCCACTGGTAGTGATAATTCCCGCTCAAAACGCTCTGGAGGCATTCGCTCCGAGATCGAGCTCGAGCAGCCTTCTGAATTCTCGCTCCCTGGATCCGGACGACTCTCCCCTTCAAAACAATTCCACTTTTGGAGACTCCAACCAGGCGGGATTGACTACGGAGACCTTGCGCACTTTACCGACAAGCCTCGAAGCTTGCGCCGACTACTGAGCAGAATTGACCACGTCATGGAAGGATTTGCGATTGTTTCCACGACACGGCGAGATGAGGTTTTGCAGGCTGGGAACATGTGCGACGATGAGTTTGACTGGGCTCAGGTTGGCTCCCATTACTTCTCTGCTGAGCGTGATGCGCTTGGTGGGACGCCATCAGTTAGCACCGTCCTGGACATACTGGACAAGGCGGCCGAGTGCAATACGCATGGACACCATGAAGATGCTTGGAACAAATCGGTCCATACTCCGGTGCTAGAGCTCGCCTTTCACCAAGACAAGAAACGGATAAAGAATCAGCTTATTACCTCCGCAAGCTGGTCAGTACTGACTACTGAGCAACCCTCTACTAGTAGCCAAGGCTAATTTTCGTTAGTATCCACGCTGCAATTATGCCTGACTACGGAACGCCAGGAACGTCGAAAAAGGTTGACTTTTGCGTGCACATCAACCCGCGGAATGACTCACCGCCGAAAGAACCTTCACGAGTAGCAGATGCAATCGACCGCCTTGTCCATCAACTACCCGGGAAAGTCTTCAACTTCACCGACTTTGAACCTGTTCAGAATCGTCCCATCGCCTTAAGCATCGAGACCAAGAAGCCGACTGAGGGGTTTGACGTGGCCAAGCTGCAGCTCGGCGTTTGGCAGATGGCACACTGGGCGTTTCTGAAGTACTTGATCAAGACTCAGCAGATCAACGAGGAGTCAAGACTGGCGCAGGAGCAGCAAGATGGAGCTGAGGCTGATGTTGTAGGCGATATCCGCATGGCTCAGTCAACCCAATCTTTGCCGCTTCGCCAAGGACAGCCGAGTACTACGCTGTCACGCCGAGATCAGCAGTCAACAAGACAGTTTGAATTGCCTGAGTTTCTACCCGGCATTATCATAAACGGCCACAACTGGTGGTTTACTGTTACGACGTTTAACGGTTCCAGAGTTAGCTTCTGGGAGAAGGCTCCGATCGGTAGCACGGACAATACGAAGGGCATCTACAAACTGATTTGCAATCTTCAGATACTACGGCAATGGGTGGATGAGGTATACTGGCCATGGCTTCGGGAACTGATTTTACATTGCTGAGTGTGACAGCATATTGGGGGTAATAATCAGAATGGTCATGGTAAGAAAGATGACGGATTATCAAGTTTTGTGGAGGCGAAGAATAGTTTGGGCCGACAAGTTGATAAGGAAGGATAGAGAGAACTCATAAATAGTTACTCGCCTCGGAAAGCCCAATTTCGATAATCATTTCTGGAACTAGATATTCTCATCCTACAACTGATTCACATTCACTTCAATTGAATTGTCTTCTCCTTAGCTGCCTCCAGCCAGACGCGCCTTTCCAGCTCGCACGTCGGCGCACGCGTCGACCAGCGCCCATAAGCATCTTTGTACATGACTGGCTGCACATCAACTGTTCGGATTTTGTCCTCCGCTGCAGGATTCGATGCGTTGATCATTTTGAGTAGTCCAGCACGCTCATAATATCCGTCCTTCTCTCGCAAAACAAGAACGACCGAATTCTTTTCTTGTGAACGTATTCCAGTCTCTAGAACCATGGCCGGAAGAGTGAATTCCGTTTTTTCTTCCAATGACTTATCATCGAGATAGAAAAAAGAGTACGTCAGAACATCACTGGTAAACGGAAGAGCAGCCCACATTCCATTCTCAAGACTCAGTATGTCGTGTCCCTCACGATGGAGATCCTCGGCATCTGAAGCCCAGTCAATGGACTCAAATGACACATCCATCATTTTCCCTGTTAATTGAATAACAGGTTCCATGTCCGGTTGCTGAGGCTCGCCGCAAAGCTTGATATACTCATCGACAGATATTAGCTCTCCGGTCTTCGTTCGCAACTGAAGTGTGTAGTCGGGACTGTCGCGGCTAGTTAATTTCAAGCGCCCCTCCCAGCCTGTCCATGACCAGCTTGGAAATTCGGGTCTCCTGGTCGCAGGCTTAGGGTGATACCATGCATTGATCAGGTGCCTCTTCTCTGGATGAATCGGATTCCCTTGAAAGTGGCACCAGGAATGCTTTGTCTTGAAAAAGCTGAGGATCCCCATGAAAGCATTCAGAGAATCTGACTCATGTGAGAGCTGTCTCTTACTGTACTCCATTATATGGCCTCCTATGTCCTGCCTGCGTATGTACAGCGGTTCAATGTCGACAAGTACTGGAAGTCGTCTTGCTTTTGAACCATCAGGCGTATGCAAAGCTTTCATGGGGATACTGAAGGACTCGAGGCAAGTCATGTTGTTGCACTGAAAAATGACTTGTTCATTGGTGAAAAAGATTCTCCTTCGAGATAAAAACCCTTCTTGATATGTCCAGCCTCTTTCAGCCCATTTGGTGGTCCGAATCTTCTCCCTAGGGGGTGTACCAAGGTAGCTGAATTGTGTGCCGTTTATTTGCGCACGTTCTTGTTGCTCGCGAGGTATAGTCACCCCAGCCAAACCATTGCTGGAGTCCTCTCCGGCGGCAGCAATGATGGTGAAATAGGCTTCGGAGTAGATTTTGTCCATTCTTTTGAATACTTCGTTCCTCGATTCGTGATTTTGGTTGATGCACTGCGAACCATTAACAGTTGTTGAACAACTAGCAACTCGATATTAAACGCACATGTCGATCGACCCATAAGTAGGGACAACCTAGACTCCTGGCTACTGTGATGCTGTCCTCGACGACCTTAGAAATTTCGCTGCTGCCGTCGGATTGCGATTTGTCGTTCTTCCCCCAGACGTATGATAACGCGGCATATTTTTGGTCCGTTAATATTGTTTCTTTAGTCAGAGGTTTGCTAGACAAGCAGTCTATGACTTCGAGAGACTGAACACGAGATTTAGCCTCCAACGTGCACTCTCCCAGGTGATGTTCATCACAGTAGCGAATCCAAGACTGAATTTGACTGTAATCGACAGCCAGGGGCTCGAGATGACGAGGCCAAAGAATAGAAGACGATCCGACGGTCGGTTCAATCGCCAGAAGATTGCCCATGAGTTTGCGTTTTTTCATCTCCATTTGTTCTTTCTGCGAACCAATACATAGTAGAATTGTATCCGTAAGATGAAGATTTGAGAGTTGAATGGCTTTCAGTCTCATAAAAAGCCAACTGGCTGACACAGCGTGGAGAAAATTCGGCAGGTCGCCTGAACTTGGGGGCTTGAGTAATGCAAGTAATTGACAGATCCGGCAACGGGATAGTTTCAGCTCTTGCTGAGACTGGCAAATTTCTATAATAGCGTGGTGCCGCTGGTCAACGAGCTGTCGGGTCATAGACGACCTTAGCAAATTACTGCATCGTGAGCAATGATCTGTAGATTCATCGATATCTCGGCTTGAATCAAGCCTCCTCTTTTTACTCGGAAAATCCGACATGGGGGATGGGGGGTGGGAGGGTAGGAATCAGAGTTTGGATTGTAGTGATTAACAGCGAGAAAGATTTTCTTGATACTCTTTAGGAAGTGGTGTTTCTAGGAATGGGTGAAGATGTGTACTTTACTCTTGTCGTCGGGCCAATCGCGCGACCCAGCGGAGCGGAGTGAGCTCTGTCGGAGCTGGCTCCCCCGGCCCACCCTTCAGGTTGAGCCAGGCATCCACGCAGGTCCTGGCCTGAGGCTTAGACGTAATGGCGTTCAAGACTGCACTTAATTGGCTTCTCCGGCCCGCCCCATGCTGATCGCTTAGAGCCTACTGGATGGTCTGCGTTATCTAGTCGCCCTCAAAGCAAAAATCTTGCTGCTACGTTGCAGGTGCTGGTTATAACCGAGCTTCCTGTCCTACCTCAAACGATACGAAGACCTATGAGTTGCTTATCTACCGGCAGCAGCCAAGGCGGATAAAACCGGCAAGATGCGGTGTTTTCCCAGCCAATGTTGCCGGAAATGCCTCAAACCTGCAGCAACACCAAAACAGTCATGCACTTTGCCGTCCGAACTGCACCTGGCCTTGGTCGAACTGAGATGGCTTACTGGGGGGTTGCGGGGGCGCGTGATCAGCTGTGCTACGTTTATGGGGGCCGGAGCGGTGGTCAGACCATTCCGTCGTTATTGCAGCCTGACAGCTCTTGGTGTTGTGAATCAGTATTGTGGATCACTCTCTGTGGTACGGAGTAATGAGGCCAGACGGCAAGTGGGGCTCAGATCACAGCAGCGAGTCCGCGTACACGTTAAATATAACTTAGAAAAAAACAAGAAATGCATCATAGCACTTCTACTTTATAATTGTACCATCGACGTAAAATAGATAGTAATAGTACTGCTCACCTACATAGTATTTACATATAGCTAAAACTTCCTAGCGTAGTCCTCTAAGGGCTCAACAACAGCTGCTAGAACCTCGTGAACAAACTCTGCCTTTCCCAGATCCGGAACGACCGAGAAGCGAATGCCAACGCAACGCAAGATCACGTCCGCTAGCTCTCGATCCAGTGCCAACCGAATGCAATTGTGCGTGAAAATTGGGACAGCAGGATGTTCTAACGAGACGAGTATATCATCTCCGTCCCAACCCTGGGGAAACCAGACCGATGTTCCTAGGCCAAGTATGGTGTATGCCAACTTCACACCTAGGCGAATTCGTTCATCCAGGTAAGGTACTGACTTGTAAAAAGCCTCAAGGTCTTCAGCCCCTCGCTGCTGAGCGCCTGGCTGATCAGCCCGATCAAGGCTTAGAGAAATGATCTTATCGCCATCTTCCAGGTAGCCAGCCCTCCCGGATGGCAGGGGATCGCTCAGAAAGTCACAGGCAATCTTTACCGGTGACGATCCGAGGTTGGGCCTAGCGAGAGCCTGCGTCGTGCGGCTCGGTGTAGGGGCAAATCGCACATGAGAACGAGACAAGCTCACTGCCCCCTGATTTTGCGGCTGACTAGAGGTGGGAAAAGTTGGTGAACATCAAGGGCATCGTATCCCGATCTTGTGGTGAACTGACCTTTGTCCGGATGAAGTGCTCGCAGACGTGTAAGGAGCCGTGTCTGCCCCTCGCGTCCGTTCTCGCTTTAGCGATTTGGCGGGTTTCTTAGGCTGCCAGGAAGTCTCTGCATCTGGTTTGGAATGGAGCAGAGCTGCCTGAGTGGTAGACAAAATAAGTTTGGAAACACTATGCTCCTCGCCTGCCTTGATTCCTGCCTCAAACTCGGTCGCTGATCGAAGTTGTTCCTTGAGCTGGGAGACTTGGTCGACATTGACCCGGTCTTGGCTCTTCTCAGAAGAAGTTGCCCCATCGTCATCAGGATTAGAGAAGTCGACCTTCACTAACTTCGCTCCGTCAAAGGGACCGAAGAGTAACTTCAATGAACCGCGTCGTCGCGATTTAATATAGGTCCAGTGTGTTGCGATTCCACAACGGTGGGAGCTGCTGCATGCACAGGTCCACCTCGAAGGCTGGAATAACCGACATAGTCTAGCAGCCTGAGTCTGAAGTTCTAGAAACGGTGCTGCCCTCGTCACACAGGCTTCCTTGCGTCCTTTCGCCATGATAGCGGGCCCAAGGACGGTGGCTTGCGCAATATGGAGGTCTGTTTCCAGGAATCCGCGAATGCTCGCGTTGATGGCTGCGACTTCGTTCAACAGTTTTCGCTTATTGGTAAAGCTGAAAGCCAGTCTGAGCGTCGTCTCATCGACTGTCCCTGGGGCTGGAAGGCAAGCCTGTGGAATGTGCTCGTTAGACGGTTTCCAGATCAGGGCTCGTTCAACGGCCTTCATTGATGTAAACATCATTCTAACGTACCTTCCCATCACGAATGGGCAAAAGGGAAGACACTTCTTGTACAATTTCATCCAGGCGACGGAATTTGCTGATGAGCCATGCGAATTCGTCATGTCCGATTCGTTCCCTCAGCGTTGCCTGGGTTGTCGTGTCGTACCAAAGGGAGGGTGGGCGATCGTTCAGCAGACTGAATTCCGTCTTGGCACTGAGAGCCAGAGGCCGCAGAAGGAACTTGACATTCTGCCTGTACGCAATCATTTGGTCCTCGATGGACCCTACCATTCCCTCGAATGTTTCGCGGAATTTCCACCACACGGAGCACTTTTCGAGGTGCGATTTGAACAGCTTGGCGCCCCCCATGAGAAGCGGGAGAGCTCCTAAAACGACACCAGCAACTTCGAACCTGGACATTTTGGTCACTGGACCGACGGTAAAGGCTCACGGCAAGAATTCTTGACCGATGTGCATGGAGCTCTGTCCGGCGTGCCTTGCGCTGAGGTTGCTGTAACGCCGTGAGTGAAACCAGGTCGTGACCTCCACAATGGGACGATAACGTGTTCTGAGCGTGGGAGGCGGCGATCTTGTAGCAGGAATTGGAATATTAACGGCTCTTGAGGCGAAATAGACTCCCTTAATACGGCTTTCAAGCCTCGTCCGCAACGGGCATCTTGGCCGAGGGAGAGAAGTTTACCAATATTGACCAGCCCTGCCCAAAGAAGCCTTTAAGGTTAATCTTCGTAGCACTCCTCAGCAGAATACCCCGCACTTCCATCGTCATGACTATTGGTTCGGTTCGCGTGGGGGCGGAAATCAAGGGTCACATGGGGTGCGACTCTCGAATAATCAGACTCTGCTTCAACCAGCAGGGCAGCTCCAGAAGCACCGCTCATTCGAATCGCCAGAGTCAAGTCGAGGTGTTCCGCTGCCTTCAGTCGCGAAGGCGCGTCTGATAATCGATTATTCAGTTTGTCTGCTCCCAATCCCTTCCGCTCACTTCCCAGGTCTCGGTGGCATTAGCTTGCCACTCCCAGACGAGAGCAGACGGAATGGCATCATCATCCATGTCAGCAGAACCAGAGCTCTCCACAGCAGCCAGCTCTGCGGGTGCCGCTAGCCTTAGTCTATCGGCCCTAGCACAAAGATGCAAGGAGGCACTCCAGGACCTGAACGACTTGTCCGAAACCGAGCTCTCTGAGCACGACGAGAAGGCAGCCACGGCGCACAATGTCAAGGGGCGTTTCAACGTTTGGGGAATGAACTTGGGAGCTTTTCGGGATGGCTCATCAAGGTCTTCGCTTGATTGGCGTCTGCGAAAAGCCTCGCTCATGGAAGGCGCTGTCCGCGCGACATTGATGGAAATCAATGATGCCGGAGGTCGAGGTGCGTCAACCAGCTGCAATGGCCTCAGATCCGGTTGAGAAGATTGAGGTATAATAATTGCCGTGATTAGCTCGATCCATTTTGGCCACAGAAATCCCAAATAGAGGAGCGGATGACTTGGCGTCCCTTCTAGAAGGCATAGATCGAAACGACCCGAATAATCACGAACTGATTAAATTCCTCTCCTCTCCCACAACAGAGTTGGACGAACTCTTTTGCAGCATCAAGTCATCGATAGACCGCCTCTTCAACCTAGCCATGTTAATCCGACGCGACGCACGCGACCGGGAACAGAACCAGCTCCCGCTCGCGACTTTCCCTCCGGGGGACAACCCGAGCCTAGACAACCACATCACCCACCTGAAGGACAAGTTTCCGAAGCTAGTACAGCAGCCATGGCTTCAACAGAGGCTTAGCCAAGCATTTCTTCAACGCCGCGAGTTCATCCTCGGTCGACACAGCCGACAGCACCAACTGGAATCAGTGGACCTCGGAGGTGGCGCCGTTTCAGAAAAACAACCTTCTGTCGCTGCAACTACGTACGAAGACATATCGGTGGACTTAGAAAAACAAGAACGCTGGGCTAGATATAGCGTACAGAGCGGAGCGACTTCCTTTGCGACTGCCTTCTCGGAAGGTGATGACGGCGAGCTTGGAGTCCCTGATTTGACCCAGTTCGTGTTTCATGGGGTGCAGTTGAAATATAACGAGGTTTTCGAATGTCCCCTTTGTCGAGATTTCGATTCAGTGGGATCCAAACACGAATGGAAGTAAGTTTGCCCGCATTCACTTAGTGTCCAACCGATTTCTTGACCTTTCTTAATCGCGCAGTCGCTAAACTGGGCCTTGCCAGGAGACACGTCTTCTCCGACCTTCGGCCGTACGTGTGTACTTTTGAGGAATGCTCTTCTCGGTTATTCTCGACTCGACACGAATGGTTTGGCCACGAACTGGAGTTCCACAGAAGGCTGTGGTATTGTAACCGCTGCGATGCCAATTTCCCCTCTGAGGAACCTCTGATGGATCACTTCGTCGAAATGCACCCAGAGATCGCTGATTCTCGTGATTCAAAGATCCCGAAGTCGTGTACACGAGCAATCACCGACTTCCCGGCAGGATCTTGTCCGTTCTGTGACAATTGGAATCCGTCCAACCGTAGTGACGACAATGGCATGGAGTTCTGTGAGCACCTCGGCAGACATTTCCAACAACTAGCGCTAGATGCAATCCCTCTCACTATTGAAGGGCTGGAGATTCTTCCATCTGAAGACGTCAAGCCTGACCCAACTGAGAACGACATCGACAAAGAACCCGAGGAAGACACTCGCCCGCAGCAAGAGGGGGAGGCACCAACCCAAGCATCAAGCTATTGGAGTGTGTCAGAAACTGATGATTTCCCTTACCTCCTCGCGTCGTTCGGGTCGGATTGGGTGGCTATAGCGGGTTACATGGGGTCGAAGACGGCAGTTATGGTAAGTTGGAGATGCTTCTTGCTACGTTCCTAGTGCTGATGGTGTACGATAGGTCAAAAACTACTTTGTCAGGCAGAAAGATCAGGGCAAGACTGAATGGGAGGCGATTGTGCAAGAAGCAGATGGCAAACGTTTTAGAGGTGAACCGCGGCCGGACCCCCCACAACCATCAACAAGCGGCAGAGGGAACGAGCTTGCGCGCTCACCGACTATGCCACACTCGATGCCCAGCCCCACGATGGACAACCCGCATGACTACCTCATCACGAGCCGTCCTCCCTCCCGGCCAGTCGACCCTGACAATCCCGATAGCTGGGTTATGCTTAACCAGAGCGGCTTCGTCAAGCTTGGCAATGAACGCATCTTGATGAAGCTCGACTCGAGGATCTCATGCGACCTGTCTGTGCCCCAGGAGCTGAGATCACGATGCACCTCGTTCCAACGGAAAAGCGATAGGGGCACCCTTTTCCTTACCAACAAGAGAGTGAGTTTGTTCTGCTGTCTTGGCCTTCACATTCTGACCTTGTAGATCGTGTATCTACCATCGAAACCTACCTCAGAACCAAAGTTCGAATCCTTTAGTGCCCCAATCTTAAAATTCCAAGACTCTACGGCCTCTTCCTCGATGTGGTGGGGATGGGTCTGGAAGTCAGACTGCATCCCAGTATCTGGGGGTGGCATTCCCCCAGACATTCCACGAATCGAGGTCAAGTTTACCTTTCCCGACGGCGGCATGACGGACTTCAATGAGACCCACATCCGGTTGAGGGAGCGCCTCTTCCAGTATCAAGAGATGCGCCGCGAGATGGGCCCTGGCGCTGATGTTCCCGATGAACCTCTACCAGCCTACGAGGCCCAATCCAGTCAACCAGCCACAGCCACTTTGGATACGCGGCCAGATCGATCTGATGGTACCGCCAGCCGGAGGGCGCCGGATGAGCCACCGCCAGATTATGACGGGGCCCAAGCGCAGCAGTTGAATATCAGACTGGAGGATCACATTCGAGGCGAGATTGACAGGGGGAGTATACGACCGCGATGATTAACGGCCGCATCCGACCACATTGAGGGCTGTGGTCATGTTACAGATACCAAGATTTGAGCACTGCATTCCATGAACTCATTGAACTGTCTTTTTATACTGTCTCCAGACTTATGTATCGTAGCGACAACTAGGGATGCCTCGAGGTAAATTACCATCGTCAAGGATGACTCCGAGGAGCGAGCCCTTATCATAGTAGGCATAGACTCGCCCACTTTTATCACTATAACTAGCTAATAAGAGCAAGGGATCAATAATAACATTCGGCTATTCTTTCTATATTTAGGTTCCTCTCCTGCTATTTCCCACAGCTAGCCCCAACGGCGCGCCCAGATAGCGCAAGGACTAGCCCATTACACTAGTTTTCTTCTTCTTACTCATGGAGAAATGGGTGTTAGGGATGACGGTGAGTTCCGAAAACAAAATCTTGTCAGAACAGAGAAAATATGATATGAATAATAGAGCAAGAAAAATGCAATCAAATGAGACTAGTCCCATATTTTTCACTATCTTATGGAATAAGTTATCGTGGTTTGGAATATTAAATGGATTGAAGTTTGACAAGTTGGTCGCTGACATAAGAAAGTCTTGGCTCACGTTTAATTCAATTGGGTATAGCGTGAGGCCCACTGAAAAGTCTTGGCTCACGATTAATTCAATTCGGTATAGCGCGGCGGCTTAGCTAAGCAGGTCTCCCCCTTCAGACGGGTCGGAGCCTGAGCCACGGAAATTCAAGAGTGCAGAGTGCCTTTCGGCCGAAAGAGGACGATGTTGCTGCTACCCACGGCGGGCCAAAGGACCATCAAGCTCCAAGTTAAATGACTGAACAATAGACCCATAGGGCTATATTGCGCGGGAAGTGTTTCCATTACACTATGATGAAGCCCTGGTGAAGGCGTTTTCTAATGTGTGGCTGGGTTGATGCTTGGGCGTATCGCAGCACGGGCGACCGTGGATTGCCACGGCGGGTATTATGGATGCTCGGGTGAGCGCAACCTATTGTCAAGACTAGCCTTCCCTTGAAAGCAAACTCGAAGGAGAGAGGAAGGGAACTCTCCATCCAATAACTTTAAATGAGAATACACAAACACCATGCCGAACGCCATTGAAGGCAGGCAACCTGAAAGGAAGCCGTGGTTTTTTGCTTTTTCCTCCAGTTATGTAATCTGCAAGTCTGGCCGGTACGCGTTCCGCGTCTCTTATTACAGGAGAGGCAAACCGGTCGCGGTTTGCGCAAAGGAGCCTTGAGGAACGAAGCTTGATGTTGTAGAATCTGCCTTTTAATCCCGATCGCTAAGGTGCAATGACGCCTTTCCCAGCGGAGAGGGGAGGATCATAGGAGAGGCTAAAATGGCAGTGCACTGGGCTCCCGTTGGTTCAAACCAGGTGGGCAGTCAGATCAAAGGGAGACTCTTTTTCAAAGGGAGAATTTTTATAGGGCCTTAACCACTATAACTGGCCCCCCACAAGAAGACGTGTGCGGTCGCCAAGGACGGGTAAAAGCGGGGATTTAAGGTTAAGAGCGAGTGGGTTGGGCTACGCATTATTATCGACGTAGGCACCAGAGCTTAATTGTACGACTTGAATGTGGAATATACAAAAGGGAGACGATTTCCTACTCATTTGCACTCTTTGTGATGATAATAGATTTCCCAAATAGCCTTTCTATCAAACTTTGGATACTTCTTCTAAATGTTCATTCTTCGGAGGATGGCGGTTCCGGCTCGGACGGTTGGAGGATTCCGACACAGCAGCCGTGATCGTGTCAAGGACGGGTGTAGGTGCAGGTAGATGAGTTGCTGGCATCAGGGACCTCATGAAGGACGCAGTGGGGGTCTGATTCCCGGCACAGCTTGGTTCGGGCTCGTCAACAGTTTCCTGTGAGCTCGAGCTGCCGGCCGAAAGATTTGTTCCCGAGGAAGGGATAGTGATCGGGGACGTCGGCGGCTGGCGCGGTCTCTTTGCCGGCGGTGTGTAATCGACGCGTGAAGCTGGTCGCTTCAGCGTCGGCGAGGTGGAGAGGTAGTGGTACTCTGTAGAAGGTGTTGAGGTGACAGATGACATCGATTCGCCCGGGGTCGAAGCTGGAGTCGGCGTTGAAGCGGGAAGAGGAGTCGGCGGGGCAGCAGGTCTG
Organism: Fusarium phalaenopsidis; assembly: GCF_050370095.1. Classification (NCBI taxonomy): domain Eukaryota; kingdom Fungi; phylum Ascomycota; class Sordariomycetes; order Hypocreales; family Nectriaceae; genus Fusarium; species Fusarium phalaenopsidis. Next base: position 211,472 of record NW_028145392.1, read on the forward strand.
CGCGCTGTGAATTTGGCCTTGATCTCCTCGAACGGCGTATGGTTAGAAGATGATGAACGGACCGCTGATGTCGCAGCACCCGGCGGCGGCGTTGGTGAGGCAGGCCCGGAAACTCCCTTGTCGAGAAAGGTCCAGGAGTCCGGAACGACGATGAAGACGTAGTCCTGCTCGAGGGTCGGCGGCTGCACCATGAGATGATGGCCAAGCAGGCCGGCCACCTTGCCGGTGCAGGTCAGCAAAACATTGCTCTGGAACTGGGTGTCTCGCCTCTCGGCCATCTTCTTGCAAAGCGAGGCCCACGGATTCGCGCGGATCGGGAAGATGACAAAGACCTGGAAGGGATGGAAGCCTCTGTACGGCGTCTTGTCAGGATTTCCGGGGGCAAGAAATGTGGTCAGCTGGACGAAGCCGCAGCACTTGAGCTGGATATCGTCCAGGGCGGGCACAGATTCCTTGTGCAGGAGGGCGGGGCCTGGGCCTACGACAGGGCCGGTAAAACTGACAATTGGAGATGAAAGAGGAAACTGATCGGTCGCAGATAGACTCCGAGGCAATATCCTAAGGGTAGAGAGGTCAGAGAAAATCGGAAGAACGACCGAAAGCGGACGGGACGAATACAACATACGGCTGATAGCCTTGGTCGCGCACGATAAGAGCCGGGATGGTGTATGCAAGGAGACCGCAATCCACAGACTCCTCCAGACCATCTTGACGCTCGACCTCCCAGGTCAGCGCAAATGGGTGGACACGACCAGCCATGAAAAACCACTGGTCGAACCAGTCTTCAGGAACAATCTGTTGATTGTATATGGACAAGTTGAGGCTGAAGAAGATGGAGGGAGACGGATCGGCAGGATCGGTACGCAAGGGTGAGTAATCAGGAGCCGTAAGCTATGGAGGGGCCGGGAGGATGACCCTCGCGATGGTCTCTGCATTCAGGCCCCTGACGCGATGCTGGTCTGACGAGGCAAATCTCGAAGGACAGCCTGGTTGAACGAAGAACATGATGGACATATCGCCGCCGGCGCTCCTCTTTGCCAGCGGTTTGCGAGCATGCGGCGATCCATCGGCCGAGGTAATAGACGCAGACATTCTCGTAGATACTGGTTGGTTGTTCACGAGTCTACCTTGCCGGGTATCGAGAGATGTGGGTTGGAAGGTCGACAAGTGTAAGGAGAAGAGAGTCGGTGTAGGTCAAAGTTCAGGGGAAAAGAAGACAAGAGACGACAGAGACGACTGACGATGTCGGCACAGCGGGCAGGAGTTGAAGCAAAGGCAAGTTGCGGTCAGTCGTCGAGGAGAAGGGGGAAATGAGGGGGGAAATTCATTAGCAGGAAAGCTAAAGGGAAACCGGAATCTACACGGCGAGGGACAAAAGAAAGCTCACCTGTTACAATTTCTGATGGATCTGGATCATCGGGATAAAAGATCCTGATTTTTCTGTCTAGTGAGTGAAGAATGGTCAGTTTCTTATACACAAGATGAATTGGGCCTCCAGGGTCGTTGTGTTGAAGAACTTGCTTTTTGGGAGACATATATGATACCGACCTCTGACTGGAAGCCCGGACTTCTGGATTGCCGGTCTGAACAGCCTGTCTGAACATCTGGAAGACCTTCCTTCCGGTTTGATCAAATGTATGACCTTTAGTTTGTTGGATATAACATCACCTAGGCGAGCTGTGGCGGTACAAGAGCACGAACGAGGTCGGGTGCGACTTAGGTAAAATGATTGTTTAGAAGGAGAGAAACAGATTCCTAAGGAAACTCTGACTTAAAGCTATTTCCATAAAAACCCATAAAATGACACTATTCATAACGTTGTAAATCACGTAACCATTCCCTCACACGAGCCAGGCAGTGGGCTTTTGTCTCTGATGGATGGCCGCTATTTGGCATGGAACTGCGGCTCGGACGCAGGGTGCAGGCTCGATGGCAGCACAAAATGTCTCAGGAGCTGTCCAGAAAAGCTTGGCGATAGCGAATAGCGGGAGGATTTCACGCATGAACGGTACGGGGTCAAGATTCCAGACTGAGAAGGAACGAGCATGAGGGAGGGAGCGGGGTCCGAAGGATGAACACGTAGGTCTCCATGTAGGGGTGCGACAGAGTCCTGGGACCTGGGTTAGAAATCGAGAGTTGAAGGCCAGCGGAGGAGTTTATAGCAAACTATACATGGCTTTCCCGCAAGACACTGGAACATAAGCAAGGCGTTTTCGAGACCCGGCAATCGTAAAGACATCAGACACTTCCCGAACGCGCCACAAGGAGTGGAATACGAAGAGAAGAGCAAGGGATGATAGAACATAACACGGACACAGGAGGCAGGTCCTTCTCACCTATGTGGACCCACGGATCCGACGTCGACGACTCGACCCACGACGTAGATCAGGAGAATCGCCTTCAACCAAGCGATATAGTTGAGAAGGATGAGAGGCGACGGGGACCTACACATGGGGTCTTGCCTTGGCCTCGCCTGGCCACGGCTTACCAGGCTCCTCCTCATCGACCAGTCCTACCAAGGGAGCCGCAAGGCATAGGCAGCAACGGCGAAGGAGGAATAGCAGGACTGATCAATGACCAAGATGAGTCTTCACGCAGACACACACGGACGGCAATCCCCGGTCTGGTCCGCCGCACCAGGATCAGGCGAGGTCGTTCGGCGGTTATAGCTAACGAAGGGCGCGCTCCGCTGCGGGAGCTCCAGCCGAGGAAGTCTACAGGGTTCCCCGAGACAGGCGAGAAAGCTTACCCAAGCCCGCGACCAACCCAACAAAGACTGGAGAGTGAAGCCTCCTCTGAGACGCGCGAAGTCAGGGAAGAGGAAAAGCACCAGAAGCGGCGCCGTGGGAGGCCAGTCACTCGTACCCAGGCCGCCATCCCCGGTGCCGTCGCCCCGCGGGCCATACGACCTAAGGAGGCAACGCGCGGGCAAGAGCAAGCGTCCGTGGAGCAACCGCTTCGCTCAGGAGCTGGCCGCGAGGACTCCAACCTAGAAAGAGGACATCCGCAGCGCCGAGCGACTGGTGTTCCCCCGGCACCGTTCGGGTCCCGACGAGGCAAACACGTACGACGGCCTGCGCGGACTCGAGAGCCGCAAGAACCGCAGGCACCGAGGCAAATCATCCCGGCTACACAGGAGGCTCCGGTAGTGACAGAGCCAGGCCTAGGACCAGACATATCCTCGACCTTGAGTGCGCCCCGGCGAAAGAGGAACACTAATACAGCCGGCAGAGAGGGGCCGCCAGCAAAACGGGCTCGCTTAGGCGCCCATAAGGAAAGAACAGAGCAAGAGTGGGAAGAGGATGTCGCTAGCGTTTTGCGCTGCCTTGATGAGGAATTCGCCGAGAAAGAGCGGCTGTCCCTGAACAAAGAATGGTGCACGCCCGTCTCGCAAGAGAAGAAGCTATCGACCGTGCGGACATTCTATAATGCTTTCCACGATACCGAAACTTTGCCCATATGGACATGCGCGGTGTGCTACCGGAAGTACGGGAAAGGCGAGCTGGAAGATGTAAGCTGGGACCAGTGGGAGTCTAGTGTTATGGGAAAGCGCGACGGCTCAGCCCTTACCTGCCGCGAGTGCTTTCCCATCGGAGGCCGTATTCTAGCCTACCCAGAATGCGTGAGCTGCCTGATGAGAGATTGTCTGTCGGCTGCTGCCCGGCTGCACGTTGGCCTGGGATGTGAGCACGTGTTCCCGGAGGAACTGAAAGGACTCACCCCGGTTGAAGAGAAGCTCATCAGCCTGAATTCATGCTATGGATTTATCACAAAGTATAGCGTCATGGATGGGCAGCGACAGGGCGTGACGTATCCAAAACATATCAAGAGACACATCACGGTATTCCCTAATAATGTTCAGGAGCTGGTCACTAGGGTCCTTCCTCACCCCCTCATCCAGGTCATGGACGAGATACACGTATCGTGGCACGGTGCGCAGAAACCGGGACCTAGCGATCTATCGAGACTTCTGTCCGTACGGCGTCGTGTCGTCGAGAGGGCTCTGGCCTGGCTGCGGATAAATAACCCTCACTATAGGGACATTGAAATCGACGAGGCCGAGATGGACAGCTGGGGAACTCCGCCTCATGATGTGCCGTCACAGATCCTTGAGCGCATGGAGCGTAACGAACCATCTGCCTGGGAAAAGGTGTGTACAGCCCAGATAGTGCCGCCTGCGGAGCGCGGGATAGATGAGGACGAAGCTGTGGACATCGACGATGTCATGGCCATGCTCAGGCGTGAACAACAAGGAGGGGCTGGCCGCCCCGAAGAAGCGAGCCAAGGCAATGAAGCATTGTTTAGCGACAGAGGCCACAAGGGAGTGGGAGAAGACCGTCCGGGCGCTGGCATCAATAATCCTGAGGCTGTCATCCACGAGGTCAGTTCATCCGGCATGTTTGCACTCGACGCCCAGCCGGATGTTGCGGACGTAGACAGGCTACAGTTCGCCTGAGAAGCCGTGGGCGAACAAGAAGCAGATCGGGCTGCTGGGGAAGGTGGCAGATCAGGAGGATGGACAGGGTCGGCATCTGTGCGGCAAGGGCTCGGCCTAGAGCCATACATTTCAATGTCTCATGGCGATGACTTTGCCGACTCTCATGATCCCTCATTCTTCGCCAAGACGTTTCCAACCCTGTTTCCATTTGGTACCGGCGGCCCTCGGTTAGTGGAAGAGAATATCGTCATCGCTGGCGGCGAGGCAGATGTGGGCATTGACGGAGGCGTAGAGGCGTCGGCGAGGAGCCTCCTGGCGTCGCGGAACATGAGCCTCACGGCATGGGCTGAGGCGGTACTAAGGCGGCACGGCGGGCGCTTCGCGACCCACCATATCTTCCCCTTTCTTGTCTTCAACTTGGGTGTCAGGTCAAGGAACCGCCGAGTGAGCATGTTGAGTGTGTCGAGGAAGGACTTTCCTTCTGTTGAGCGCATCGTGCACTCCTTGAGCAGAGAGAGGCTGGGGCTGGCTCAGCAGGAGCTTGAGATCTCCGACCAGACGGCCGACGAGGGCATCAAGGAGCTTCTCAAAAGCCTTTCTCTGTACGGATTCAGACAACCGATGTCGAGGGAGCATCGTCTGAGCCTGCGACGCAAGATCAAGTCGCTCATCATCCGGTACGGCATCCCCGCCATCTGGTTCACGCTCAACCCGAACGACATCACCAATCCGGTCAAGCTGAGGCTGGCGGCGCACCGCAGCCGCGATCCCGAAGAAGCTGAATCATTCCTGAGGAGTCTGGATATGGCCTACAAGCGTGCGCGACTGGCGATCTCCGATCCGGTAAGCTCGGCCATCTTCTTCCACAGGGAGATCTCACTGTTCTTCGAGCACTATGTCAAGGTGGGTGAGGAGTCCGTCTTTGGACGTATCAGCCAGTATTTTGGGGCCGTCGAGACCAATGAGCGGGGTGCGCTCCATGTTCACGGGCTGTTGTGGCTTCAAGGAAACATGAGACTGAATTCAGTGTTGGCGGATGTATGTGGTGAGGAGGGAGCATCCTATCGCAGCAGCATCATCGAGTACGTCGATAGCGTCTTCTCTGATCCAGTAGCGAACCAGCACTTAGGTTTTCAACACCGCAACCAAGATTCCTTATGTCTTCTAGCTCTTCCCCAAAGTATAGTCACTAAAAATCATGGAAATGTAATTTTTTTTCTGATAAGATCTATATTCCTATTGTAGCTTTTTGTTAAACCTCAAGGGAGGATGCCGTCGTTGCTCGACCGTGACGATTTCCTCTTTTGGATTAGTACAGTTTTGAGAGAGCGTGACGATTCCTTAATTTAGTTAGCGCCGACAAGCTACCCCGCCACTAGGTAGGTTCGTGCGTCTGGAATGAAACGCCGCCATACTTTGGGATCATACATCTAGCTTCGCGTTCGACTTATCGCATTAGGGACTCCGTTTCTAACAACATAAACTTAAACAAATTTGCCCGAACACACGATTACTTCATCTCTTTTGCTCTTTATAGATTCTCATCAATTCACTAGCGTCATCACTGATCCCCGCGGAACCTATTGTTCGATATTAGCCGACAGGAATTACCCTGGTATGCCTCTTTCAATCTATACGAAACGGCATCCATACAAACACAGAAGGAAGAAAGGTGTCCTTAAGTAACCCGCGATTAGCAGGGTCTTCTGTTAGCTATCGAGCTATCACTCTTTTTAAACTCCGCAATGTCAATTACATCGGTAAAAGTCAGAACATGTCACTCACCAGGGAAGCAACAGTACGATTTAAATTTGTTGGTGCGCAAGAAGAAGACCCCGCTGTGCAACGTCGCCGCCGTCTAGATGCGAAACGAGCCCGGGACTACCGGCTCCGTCGAAAAGCAAAACAAAGCATCGATACCACTGACCGTCGGACCGAACCATCATGTCAAGCAGCTGAACCAGGGACAGAGGCCGGGCAGGCGGGACTCAATAGTGCGCTAGTCGATACTGGGGAGTTTGAACAGGAATTTATCCCTGCTGATGATATATCCATTACGTCCAGGCATGGAGGCGAGGGTTCTGATGGGAATAGCATTGAGCAGGATCACTGTGGCGATGAAGAACCCGTCTGCCTTCACTTTCGCTGTGCTAGAGATCTTGAAGCTCGCACGGAGCCCCAAATTCCAGAGTTCTATGCTGAACAAGAAGCAGATCTTCCCGATGGCGATACCTGGTCAGACATAGAACATGCCACCGAGAAGTTTATTCAGCAGTTTCTAGTCGGAATTCATGGTTGTGGCACTGAGAAACATCGACAAGACCTAGCAACGCATATCGAAGCTGAGGGAGCTGATAACCATCATGGGCTGGATCAGCTATTCTCAAGTAATGTGCCTCACACACTTGACAAACCCTACGCGCTATCCTCTCAATCTCATCATGCGACACCGATCATGGGTCCTTCTCAATGGCAAGAACTATTCTCTGGTCATACACCTCGACAGTTCGAAGGCAAGCACAAGCAGGCCTGTCTCCACACCGAACATTCACGACAGACTCCTCCGGTTGTTTCGTTCGACATCGATAGCATCTTGGGTTTCGTGACTTCTCCTGCAACAGCAGTTCATGGGATTCGGTTTTATTCTGCCCCTCAGTATAGTCAGAATATTTCCACAGACGTCCACCTTACCTTGGATCGCGTGGATCCAGATCCGGAGCGGCCCCGGTTGATCCCGTCACGACTGAAAGACGTGCCGCATTTCATCTTCGCAAGGGCCGAAGGCGCTGATTTCATCACATTTCACCTATTCTTTCCACATTTGCCATGCTCCAACAACTTCAGTCGGTTGACTGACGAGCAGTTGTCGCGGTGGTTTGATGATATCTTCTACCCCGCTGTCCGTCAGGTCTACGATGTCGATCAACTCCAGCACTTGCCGGCAAGTTATCGTCACGCATTAGCTACCTGCCGCGCTCCCAAAGTAGAGGATCGTTTGCTGGAGACACCTAGTTATCGGACTCAACTCCGGATGACCTATTTCCTGCCACCACAGGGCTTGCAGCAACTGTGGGATCGTATTCTCGCAGCGGTACGGCAACCTGGATTTCAGGACTTTCGCGATCCTGAGCTTTTCTTCGAGGCAAAGGGCACCAAGCTTCTGTTCAAATACCCGGATGCGCCATCTGATCTGCTTGCGGTCATGGAGAACTTTGACTGTAAGCTACACCATGTTCTAGACTTCTCCCACATATGCAGTGACCGGTTGTACATCGATGTGGGCAAAGAGACCTGCCCACTGCACGACAGCGTTCTATCGCCTGAAGCTCAGACATACCTCTGGCGGCGTTGTTGCATCCGTCATCACCTCAATCGCCTCTATGATGGGAACATTCCCAAGACCGGCCAAAACTTCTACCACGAGTCAATGCTTCGAGATGCTGGCGGCATGACTACACTGACACCTCCGAGCTCTCGACTCCGCCGCGGAGGTATCCTCTATGGTCAGATGTATAGTCTCACCAAGGAGATCATAGACGCCGCTCGCACGTTTCCATTTCAAAATCCAGATCTACGGCACTTGGCATTAGACCCTCAGCTTCGCAATGGTGTGCAAAGCATTTGCGGCAAGCCAGTATCGGGCAAGAGCGTCATAGATCGAGCGTATCTGGCCAGCAAGCGCCGTTGTCACTATGGCCTCACAGATTCTAAACAACGATCCTTCGGTGTCCGCGAGGAATATCGTATTTCGTGGGCCTTGTTTCAAAATGTCCTGACGGTCCTACGCTCTTTAACCCCCGAAACCCGCTCCATCAAGTTACCGGGGCCTCCACCTTATTTATGGGCAGTTCGCAGTTCTGTCTTTGTTGATTTTGTCTGGCATAATATTAACAAGTTTACAACCGGATTTGAGCTGGTTCAAGCCCAGTGCTCCGCGGGTCTGACGACATGGGAGCAAACCAAGATAATGGACATGTTTCTCCGATGTCTCCGAGTTGCAGCCGGAGGACATGATTACTCCCGAGAAGGGGCATTATGGTGGAGTAGACGAGAGCTGCCCCAACCAGTGGGCTTGCCACAAGTGCGTTACGGCCTTGGCTTTAGCCAAACACTAGAGCAGTATGGCTACTGTTGGATTGAGCCTCGCATCAACTGGACTCTATTGAGGTTTCTTTCAGGTATTACTGATTCAGTCTTATTTGGGAATGGCACTCTTCATCAACCATATCTCAAATATGGTGGCCATGTTAGGCATTTCTTTGACCTCAGTCGCCGCGCTGACTCAGGCCTCGAGTGGCTCCGGCGGTATCCCAGGGAAGATGTTATAACCGATCAGATTGTATCATGGCTCTGTCACATTTGTCTGCAGCAAATGAGGGCCGACGTCCTTCATTCCATTCAAGGTGACCTCCGCCCGAAGGTTCGCACTATGATCCTAGACGATCATGTCGACTTTTGCCGCAAAGGTCTTTCCGCTGCCCTGGTCAATGGCATGACGGCAGTATCTGGCAATCATGCGAGTGTCAAGAGCCCTCAGGAAGTTGCCCAAACATTATTCGGTTTTAATGATGGTCGGCTGCGAGGCCATTGGGAAAACAAACCGTTTCGGAAGCTTCATCAATGGATATGTGCTGCATTGCAACATATTCCAACGGACAATAGGCTATCACAAGCATTCGCACGTCGACTTCAATGTTGCCTATTTGCATATCACTGGGTATTGCCATATCCTACGCCGGGAGGACTAGCCCCAAGGACCAAAGATGGCAAGCGCCGGTGGTTTTCGATAGATATCCAGGGTGAAACGGGACTCGCAATAGAGAAAGCTTCTCCAGAAAGCTGGTGTTGGGCGAGAACCCGCTGGCGACCGGGACACCCTGCACCTCTCCCTCAGTACCTCGGTTGGAGCCAGGATCAATGGCAGTCTTGGGTTAATCGACACATCGGCCAAACTTTGTCATACGAAGTATGGGAGCTCGGCTACGATCAGGAGAATCTTACTTTCAACGTATCAGATAAATTAAGCGGTTTGCGGCGGAATCCCCTGCGGGGCACTCGTGACTCTGCTGTTCAAAATTCAGGGAAGAGTCACGATATCAACTCCTCGATCTTAAATTCATCTGATGTTGAGAGCGAGCCGCCCATATTGGCGAGATCACAACCGGTAATCCCAAGCCACCTACAACCCGAACTAGAATTTCAAATGTGCCAACAGGTGGAACGGTATATGACAAATTTCCGAAAGCAGATTGCGTATGGATGTGCGGGAGCTTTTGAGTCACAAAAATTATCCATGCCTCAGTCGATAAGAGAGAATACAATAAGCTGCCACGCACTGCCATCGGCTATACAACCGCGACTTACCCCGAGGCCACTACTACCTAAACCAGTGGCCCCCCTTATTTCGGAATCACAACTCAACCCCTCCAGTCTCCCCCGACCAACTATGCAAGTACATCATATGACCTGCGCCAACCAACAGCCACATCGCGGCACAGAAAATAGACATCGATCAGTTTCTAAACGAGGTCGGCCCGCAAAGTACACAAGTCGAGAAGAGAAGGCGGCGGCTGATTTTGCCCGAAAGCGAGACAAAAGGCGAGCCCAGCGACAAATGGCTCTTGATCGACGTGCCGAGGAATTTCCCCGATTCTACCAAGTCACTTGGGTTGAATGAGGTATAAAGTATAGGAACTCCATAGTTAGCAAATAACCAGTATGTGTTAGAAAGGCAAGGCGGTAGATGAGTATAAGTACTATAATTGATAACTGTCAATTTTACTAGCAAGAGTCAAATTTTCTCACTTCTAATGCCATGCTAGTAGCACAGTGTAATCATGGTAGGCCTCGAAGGTATTCCACATCTGAAGCCAAGGCTGCGGCGGATGTAAAGCGGAGACGGGCGAGACGGCAGAATGCGGCCCCCGTACCACGCGATACGGTACACGCCGACTCTCACAGCCTAGTTTTCCCTCTGCTTCCTCTACCGTCAAGAGGAGGCGCCGGATGGGTGAACGTATTCAGCGACTCCTATAACCCGGCCAATCCCACCGATACACCGGAGCCAGACAAGACGGATATCTCTCGGTTCCTACCCCCAGTTGATCCTCAACCATTACAAGACATAGAAGAGGATGTTATGACCGATGTTGGGACTTTCGCAGAGGCTATAGATGCGGTATCTAGCCCGAGACATGAGAGCCCGGGCGTGGGCCAGGCCGTTACTTTCGATACGACCTCGGAGATCTCGCCACAAATGGAGAACAGCGAGCCAGATCCAGTTGGGCACCTCGCACAAGAGCTGGCAGAACAACTTATGAAATTTCAAGGATGCTGCAACGACTGCCATGGAGCAACACAACGCAACCACATAGAAGATCCCAACGAACAGATCAGCCTCGCCATGTACCTGGAGTTCACACCCGAATTAGGTCCTGACGTCCTTAGCAAGGAGGCTATCGCACACCAGAAAGATGACCTAGCCGGAAAAATGAGCCCTGAATCCAGAAGACAGGCCTTTTGTGGTCTTGACTCTAGAGCCGAGATACCCCACGTTTGCTTAGATGAAGATGAAAGGGTTTCGAACGATGCCGGGGTTACCTTCGATGTGGATAGTGTCGTGGCCTTCCCGAGTAACCTTGCTGTCGCTAAGCGAGGTATTCGCTGGTCTCCTACTCGGATGACCGTATCTGATCTTCAGTCTGATCTTCACCTCCGATCAATCCCAGTCACATATCTCGATACGAATGGAAAGCAACATCAAGTCCACCGGCCCGTGAACCAAATTCCTCACTATACCTTCGGCCGCGTTGTTGGGTTTGAAGACATATCCTTGTATTTTCTGTTCCCCAACCTGTATCGAGAAGAGCAGACGTGTAGTAAGCTCAGGGATGAAGACTTTCGGCTGTGGATGGATGGCATTCTCCTCCCTGCGATATACCAATGCTACAGCACGGCCCACGTCCAGCATTATCCATCGAGCTATGACCACAGTCGTTATAACTCTACCGCTCGTGGAGTAGAGACACACTCTCGGCGTGTGCATGCGGTGGCACGGGAACAGCAATTGGTGTACTATCTACCGCCAGAGGCGCTGGCAGATATTTGGGCCAAGATCCTCGCCACAGTTCAAGAACCGGGGTTCCAGCAGTTCCAGGATATTACCATTCTTCTTCAAGCAAAGAACTTAAAGGTTCTCACAAAGGATGTCACTTGGGAGAAAATGGTATCGCGATTTCAAAAGTATTGGACCAGCGCTGTTGATGAGAGCCACACGACAACGGACGTCTACTTTGATGTTGGGAAAGAAACTTGCCCTCAGCAGGCATCTCAAGTTGTACCTTGGAGCCAACTGGCAGCTGGAGCCATCGAGGATCCAACGGAGAAACGAGCGGAAACGCTGCTATATCGGCGATGTTGCCTGGAATCTTACGGCCTCCAGGTCAGCAGTGGGTCCGCTGGCGACCACGAGACCCAAAAGCAAGTCTTTTATCCGTTCAGTATGCTTCGAGACACTGGAAGCTTAACCATCGAGACCGGGAAGCGTTATCTACGCCGCGCTGCTGGCCTTCTCTACTCTCAATTTTACCCCAGTGTTAAGGAAGTTTTTGCAGCGGGGAATGTGTATCCGTTCACAAATGCAGCCATCGAGACGCTTGCTCTTGATAAGAAGTTAAGGAAGACATGGGAACTCGTTGGAGGTGGTCTCAGCCATCAACCAGAAGCGTTGATCAAGGCATACCTATACACAAAGCTTCGATGCCATTACGCCTTACTGGGATCCATGCAGAAATCCTTTGGCATCAGAGAGGAACATCGTGTTTCTGAGGCGTTATTCTACGCTGTTGATAGCCAGATGAGATCCCGAGAGCTCTATGATAGGCGCCTTGTTATACCTACCGATGATAGCTCCCCTTACTATAGCTTCATAACTGATACCCTACTTCGATGGGTGCGGTGGAACATCAACAAGTTTTGCTTGGGGTTCGAGATGGTATATAGCTTCTAAGATCCCCACTTTGTGACCTGGGAACACACAAGAATTATGCTCATGTTTCTTCGCTATCTCCAGTTTTCGTATATAGGCGGGTTAATATAGAAAGTCGGCGGCTGCTGGCGAGACGTACGACATTAACCTGATGCACGTCAGCTAAACGGACTCCGCCGCTACGAAGGTCTTAGATTCAGGCGCACTATGGAGATGTACGGCTATGCTTGGTTTCTTGACAAGATCGGCTGGAATACGCTCACTTTCCGCTAACCCCATGCTGCCTACATGATGTTCAATAACCCATCCATGCAGACCGTTTACCGCGCTTAGTACCACCAAGTCCGAGATGTACGAATCGACTTTATCCGAGTGGATAAGGCTTACCAATAGATGCTCGAGTTCAGTGCCATTCCCACGTGCCTCGACCTCGTTGAGAGGTACCTTCGAGAACTATGCCTATGTGCCTTTCGAAAGGACGTCTTCTTTCACGCCAAGTCGGCTCTGAAGCCTACCAAGTATCCAAGTCGGGAACGGGTCCCATTCCCGCTTATGCGCCAATCACCTATCCCTAACCATCTATCGCACTGAGCGTGCTAAAAGGATCAAGGGTCAGGTAAACGATAATGGGCAGCAGCAGTGTGTTGATTAATTGTTGTCTGAGGTTGTCTCTTGTGTGGGGTATTCCATCCCACAGAGTTACTTAAAGCATACAGCTAGATTACTAACGCAGTTGTTTCATGAGGCCGTGAAGATCATGCCTACCCTGCGACACTCAGCGCGACGGCTTGCGACGGCGCAATGCTGAGGCATTCTTCCGGTGGATCTTGAAATGGAAGTGTTATCTTCATCATGCAAGCAGTGGCTGCTATCAACACGAAAACTGATAAACTCGCGAAAGGTGAAAAAAGGAATCACAAGCCAACTACGCTTTGGAAATGAAGACGGTATTTCAAATATCAATACTGCAGAGTACTTCAATTGAAGCATAGACGCTAGCAGCGAGGTCCTTGGCCATGCTCTCAAGCATCGCTCGAGCCTGGTCAATCTCAGAAGCTCGGATGCTGAAAGCGTCCTCAAGGACGCTCATCTGATCATTATCGGCAAATTGCTTCATTATCCACCATCACTATATCCAGTTATCATATGCGATCCTAGCCGGCGCTGACAGTAGACTCACTGTTCGGAAGAACATCTTGGCGCGTGCATCATCCCGAGTGATACTATACCACTCAAGGACGATTCTCTGCAGCCTGGCTGCCGTTTCGCCTTGCTCCTGGGGGCTCGTTGGAATGTCGACCATGACCTCCTGCATAGATTGCCTCTGTTCCTCTTGTCCAATTAACTTCAAGCGGGCCAAGGTATCAGCCGGGGGCTGCTGCATCTAGTTTCCGCCTGCTGCAGCCTTGTATGCCATCTGCATCCTCATCGACTGCTCATACTTGGCCCGTTGCTCTGGTATGAGCGCAGCAATTTACTGAGGCGTCTAGTTCGGAACGGACTTGGGTCCCTGCTGCTGCTGCTGCAGCTGCTGCTGTTGTTGATTAGGATGTGATGCAAGTCTCGCAGGTGTCGGCTTCTGGGGTTCGGCCATGTCGTCATTCTCGTCGCGACTAGGGCGCTTCAGGTTCTTCGGTGCCGGTGCTGGCGAAGGGTTGGGAGGCTGAGATCGGTTGTTGGAGAGCTGTTGTCCTCGTGTCTGTTCGGGAGTCGCGCTCGGCTACCTCTGACCGGTTGTCTGAGGAGTAACATTCTGTCCCATCGGGTCTGGCACCTGCATGTTCTGGGGCTGTGGAGTCTGCTTGGGCTGTGGGCTTGGGCTGTGCTTGGGCTGTGGGGGCTGCTGAATTTGCATCTGGGCTTGAGGAATACCCATCTGGTTCTGTGCAGGTTGCTGGCCTTGACCCTGTGCCTGGTTGCGAGCAGCCTGAGCTTGTGCGTGAGCTTGCGCTTGGGCTTGAGCCTAGTTTCGCAACTGCTGCTGCATCCAAGAATGCTTTTTCATCTGAATGACCATAGCACGCAGCTGCTCGTCAGGGATGTTGGCCAGGGTTGGTCTTTGGCTCCGAACCTGAGCAAGGTCCTGGGCAGTGGCCTGAAGCAATTGGGGTGGAACGTTCATGGCCATCTGTTGTCGCATTCCCTGTAGACCATTGGGTCCAACTCCACCAGGATTTTGCATGCCGGGGTTCGCATTGTTAGGCTGGCTAGGCTGCGGTTGCTGCTGTGCCTGCGGCTGGTTCGCTTGTTGCTGCTGCTGTAGCTGCAACTGCTGCTGGGGTTGAGGCTGCTGCTGTTGCGGCTGGGGCTGATGTTGTTGCTGAGGCTGATGCTGAGGCTGTTGCTGCGGTTGCTGTTGTTGCTGCTGGGGCATCATGTTATTACGCCTCTGGAGGATGAGCTGGAACTGCCTCTGTTGCACGGTTGCCAACTAATTGCGAACATTCCGGCCAACATTGTTCTGGCTGAGCCACATCTTGAGTTACCCCCACTTCTTAACCTCAGGAGGAACTTGGTTCAGATGTTGTAGGACCTGAGGCGGCAAATCCATCGTGTCTATCATGGCGATCGCCTGCGGGTTCTGGATATGCATTGGCATCTGTGGTTGGTTGCTGTTCATCGGGCCGCCAGGCTGTTGCATACCGACGGGCATTTGTCCACCCATGTTGGGGTTCATCTGACCCATCTGGCCTGGAGGTCGGTTCTGCATTTGTCCCGGGTTACCCTGGCCGCCGTTCATTGCCATGTTCTCCTGTCGCCGGTTCTGCCATCGTTGCATCGCCTCGTTGAGCTGATCCGGAGCCAAACCGCTGATGGTCGCACGCTGTTCTTGTGGCAGATTGGCGAGCATGTTCTGGAAGGCCTGGTTGTTTGGTCTCTGAGCTCCCTGGTTGAACCGTTGGTCACCAAACTGGACGCCAGCCTGGCCTTGCATCGACTTCATGTGAGCCTGGTTCTGGGACTGAGCGGCCTGGTTCATATTCATCTGCTGGAGATACATATTCTGCTGGGGCTGTTGTTGCTGTTGTTGAGGGGGGCGGACACCTTGGCTTGGACCTTGCTGGTTAGGCATGTTCTGGCCCATGGGCTGCGGTGTGGGATTACGGTTTGGTCCGTTGCTCGCGGGTACAACCATCTGACCAGCTTGCTGTGCCATGAGACCATTCATCTGCTGGTCTTTGATACTCTCCATGTTCGGAGTGAACGACGTAAAGTCGTTTCCGCCTTGCGCGCCATTCACCCCTTGCTGCTGCTGTCCCTGCTGCTGACCCTGTTGCTGACCCTGCTGGGGGAGCTGTTGCTGGGGTTGAGACTGGGGCTGTTGGCCTTGTTGATGAAGGGACTTCTGGCTTGCCTGCTGCTGCATCATAGCCGCCTGGGGATTGTTTGGGTTCTGGCCCATGCCTTGCTGCGGTTGACCTCTCTGCTGTTGTTGCTGCTGCAGTCGACCCTTGTTCTTGAGAATCTGGAAGGCATGATTTTGATAGAACCAAATTAGTGGATCTTTCCCTTGAGCTTGAAACTCAGCAAGTTGCGCTGGAGTAAGTCCTTTTGAGAGTTGCATCCGGGTAGCGTTCTTCTGTTCCTCCGTGGCTTTGCTCATAATCTTTGTCGCGAGCTCGGCAACCTTGGCCTTGTCTTGTGTTGATAATCGCGCCATTTCTTGGGGGAAAAGTTGCGGTCGGTTCTGTCCTCCCGGCATTCCCATCATTTGTTGATTCGGACCCATCCCGCGGCCTGCTTGGCTTGGCATCCCCATGCCTCCCATGTTCATGCCCATCGGCATCTGCTGCTGCTGCTGGGACATCTGACCGGGTTGGAGCTGGTGCTGCATCGGCTGGAAGCCTTGCTGAGGGCCTTGTCCGATGCCGCGACCCATTTGCATGTTCATTATCGCTTGTGCCTGCGCCTGCGCGTTGGCGTCGAGGATGTTTGTGAGGTTCGGTTCGTTGTCCTGAGCCGAAGCGTTGCTGAGGTTGAAGGCACTCTCCATATCCAATAATTCTCTCTCTTGCCCTTCCATCATACCTGTCCATAGCAAGGGCTCCTTGGAATCACTAAGAGTCTGTCCCTCGGTTCTTTGTTGTTCTTCCACATTATGGTCTGTGTCCAAATGATGGGAAGTTGAAGGTCCGTCCCTAACCCCCCAATCTGTGGCATTTCTTACAGTTTTGCTATGCAAGAGTGGCCTTTCTGCGGTATGTCGAGCAGCACCGTCCAACATGGTCGCGCTCTCTGCTTCATTTGTAGCTCGACCAGCTTCCTTCATAGACAATACTGGTTTTCCAGTCTCCTCTTCCTCGGATGAAACATCATTATGTTCCTCAAGGGGTCGCAGCGGGGTTGGAGCCCTAGAAGAGGCCTCCGAACTGTTGACGTCACTCAACTTTACGTCCAATTGAGACGGTGCACTATTCTGCTCATCACTTTCAAAGTCGTTTTGCGGATTGTCATCTTCGAGGCTCGGGAGGGAAAAGAGGGCCAGCTGCTCTAGATGCCGCCCAACGTGCTTGATATATAGCTTCAATCCTGATACAGTGTGCCCACACAGAGAACACTCGTTGGAAATGTCGTCCGAGGTGGCCTTCTTACCAAGGGCTGTGACAGCATTCAGCTGCTCCTCAGTTGCACTCGGTAGGTGTTCATGGCTGATGTGATGCCTGACTTCCATCGCGGACAGGAATGTCCCCTCACACTTGAAGGGACAAGACCATGACCCCCAGTGGTATTGTGAGATATGTAGCTGCCAGCGATGGCGGCGATCAAAGTCCGTGTGAGATTCAGTGCAGCGTGAAAAGAGACAGGTGTACGGGCGAAGGTCCCCGAAGACGTGGCGTCTGTTGAGAGAACGTTAGAGCACGAAGACACTGACAATGCCTGTCAAGGTGAGGGAGAGATACTTACTTCCATGCCGCCCAAGTACTGGCGGAAATCATTCTGTAGCAGAACGGGCACTCAAAGGTTCCGCGTTCCGCAGCATGCGGTAGAGGAGGCACCTTTAGGGGAGGCGGCGGCGTTTGTATATGTCCATTTAATTCTTCTGCGAGGAAGCCAGCCGAAGTAGCATAGGATGTCTGTGACATTCCCATTTCAGATCGACCGTCTTCGTCGATCACGCCGGCTCCGGGGTCTCCGTTCAAAGCTTTCAAGTGTTCTGGAAGAGATGAGGCGACCGTCTTTGGGATAACCTCTGTATGACTTGTGTCTGCCTCTCGGGGCAGACTGTCTAAGCCTGCGACTAGTCTGGAATGATGTGCCTCGCGGTATTTGAAGAACTGGCGCCGGCGGGTGATGGACTTGCCCAGGATCTCGGCTAACCCGGCACTGATCTTTGGAAACTTGTCTCGAACGTACCCGATGTCGTGCATCTCGTAGAAGGAAACATCCTCAGAAGGACCGGCGCCGAGCTTGCGGAACCTGTCATGCGGTGCAGGGTTCGCGATGGCGACGGAGAGACGCAGCAGGCAATCAATAGCCTCTCCCACGTCGGTAAAGAGCGTTGATAAACCTGTTTCTGGCGAATCGTCATCATCATCGGAGTCTGTGAGCCCCCCTTCGCTGCCTTGATCTAGGCTACCTTCAGAAGAGGCTGTTTCGTCTTCATCGACTGCGTTGTGCTGAGATCGATGCCATGAGGGCGGTTCGTGGGAGACTAGGGCGAGTACATCCTGTAGTGATTCAGAAATATCCTTGAGAAGGTAAATGACCTGCTCCTGTAGATGGGGTGCCTCTCTCAGTCGATAATCGAGTGAGGCCGGGCCGCTCTGATGAGCTGCGAGGTTACCAGCCCACATCTTGAAGCGGGTTATCTCATTGTCAAATACTGGTAGAAACGTGTGTAGATTGGTAGAATCGGCCTGGTTATTAATAGAGCCTGCAAGGTTCCGAAAAGACTCAAGGACAGTCTGGACATTGCCCGCAATTGTCCCTAGTTCCTGGTTGCGCTCCATGGCGAGGCCGGATCCATGACGAAGGCCAAGTGGCCAAGAGAGGATTTATGGTGAGATTTCTGGTGGCCGACGAGTTCTCTGTCCTGCTCGAAGTTGATCTGCTCGCTTTGGCTCTGATAACCAATATAAAAGACTCAGCTGGTGAGCAGGATCAGCAGATCAAGAGCTCGCGAGGCTCGCATGTCATCTCAGCTGCGAGCGGGGTATGCATGTGCGGGTCTCACTCCATTGGGCTACGTTGGGCTCGCGATATGCAGGACGTCAGATGATCCTCCTCTGCAGTCAATAATCGCTCAATCACTCTCTTCGTGGAGCCCGAAACAATTGTTTTGACATACCACAACCTTCTCTGAGCATGTCTGGTTTCGAAGTTGCTGGCATAGTCTTGGGGACGATTCCCCTCATCGTCACAGCCTTGGAGGCCTACAGCAACGTTATGCGGGACTGGGGTAAGGCTCCGTCAGAGTTGAAGAGCCTCAACCGGCAATTGACTACCGAGCGGGCAAAGCTGTATAACGTTTGCGATCAGCTAATAAGCGACGTCGTGCCACAGCGAGATATTGAGCCAATGCTACAGGACCCATTCGGCCAGCTGTGGCAAGCCAAGGAGACCAACGACAAGATTCGACGGAGGCTCTGGGACGCGTATGGCCCGTTTGAAGAAACAATCATGGAAGTGGGAGAAGCCCTTGAGAGCGTGATGCAACGGCTCAAGATCGACGTCTCTCGCGATGGACAGGCAAGCCAATCTTTGGACCTCTGATCGAGTTGCCAGCTAACACGACTCAGGTCGAATGGGTTAACCGAGGACGGATAACCCGCGGGTTCAAGAAGTTGCTGTATCGTCTGAACAGAAAGGACTACCAGGACGCGCTCACTACCATCTCCAAAGGAATAAGCGACCTTGAGGAGTTGGCACGACTAAGTGTCACTCTCGAGCCCCGCCGAAGGAAGCAGTCCCGCGGCAAAGTGTTCAAAATCTTGCGGGACCTTTCCACGAGCATATATCGAGCTCTTTGCTCTAGCATCCTCTGCAGTGACTCGCATGATGTTAGTCTCGAGCTGGCGACACGATTCATCGAGGTCGGACACGAAGGTGAAGACGAAAAGATCTTGCGGGATGCACAGTTCAAAGTAGCCATTTCATTCGAAGTAGCCGAAGGTCCAGCGAGGAAGCGGTTCTGGGATGAGGTCAGTATTAAGACAGCGTCCTCCTCCAGTGCGGCATCGTCAAAGCCATATCCAGTAGCCGACAAGGCAAGGAGCATGAAGCGTGTCTCTTTTGGGATCAACCAGACCTTGGCTTTCATTGGTTCTGCCAAACCACCGCCTGATATCAAACCTGATATCAAAAGGGCAATGGCCATTTTCACTCGGCCTGCTACAGACGTTGCCTTTATGAAGACCTCTCACGACGATGATGGTAAAGTAACAGGAGTCCCCTTCGACCTTTGCATGGCCCTGAAAAAGAGCCGCGAAGCACGACCTGCCTGTTACGGCCGCCTGATTGACACGGAATGCACCAACCGTCACTTCCAGGTGTATCCGCTGGGAACGACGACCAACAGCGACGGCTGGTCAATCATCACTCTGGATGAGGTCTTAGAGTGTAAAAAGGGACTGCGGCCATTGATCTCGTTGGCAGAAAAAGTTCGGCTTGCACTTGCTATCGCGTCTAGTGTGCTTCAGTTGAGCAAGACCCCATGGCTTCCAGAGGTTCTGACGCGAAAGAACGTGCACTTCTTTAGACGGGATGATTCCCTTTCATATGAGCACCCATTCCTCTTAAAAACCCTTCCGGAGAGTCCGTTGCAGTCTCTGAAAGCCAGTCCTGCGACCTCGAGAGAAAGGTGCACATTAATGAGTAACCCCACGCTCTTCGCACTCGGAATCCTGCTGTTGGAGATTATCCTGGGCTCGTCATTTGAGCAGCTGCGCCAATCAGATGAGAAAGCGTTCGAGGGCGACGACCATGGTATCATCCGCGACTCGATCGCGGCGCACCGGCTGCTGGAGCAGAGGGTAGCGTTGATCAACCCAGTTTACAAGGCCGTGGTTGAGCGGTGTATAGGGTGCACCGAGTCTATAGGCCTAGATGAGGATGACTTTCGGCAGCAAGTGTATAATGGCGTGGTGATGGAGCTTGAAGCAATCTTGGACTATACCGAGCTTGGGATATGAATGAATGAATGAACAATTATTACGCCCGGGAGGACCAAACCTCATAGGGCCAGTACGCTAGACTAAATACGCTTCTGACACTTTCACCAAGATCTCCTAAAGCCCTACTCAAGAATATACGCCAGAAACCCAGTGCGTTTCCCCTTTCTGACCAATTAGCGTCTAGAATTTCCGCCTCGTAATTCCCCCTTTAGAAACGCACTGTCTTTCTCACAGAGCGCGAATAAAATCAGAAAACCTAAAACGCGAAACGCGTCGCGTTTCCGTCTTCTGACACCTGTTGAATTTAATGACTTCGCTACTCCAGAACTAAACAATAACATTCATCATCATCTACTATATTCATATACCTATCCTCTCTCTATATAATATCTCCTTAGCGTCTACCTATTCGTTCTATCTATCATATAGGTCTAGTCGTAATGGCCCGCTTCTCTATCGACGAGAATGGGAATGACCAGCAAGAACAACATAGCTATCCCACTCTACCCCTGGCAAAGCTACAGAAGCTCGAGAGGCTCAGTCTTTATTACAACTTGCCGGAAGCAGCCATCATATGTACTAAGTGCGACTTTGCTCTCAGTCCTAAATGTGCATCGGAGCATCCGGGCAAGAAGCACGGCATTGCTAGGTCTGCTCGGCATGGTCTTGGGCCCCTCCTATCCCTTCAATTGTCGAGGAGCTCCGGTCGGGTCACAGCAGGGGTTAGCAGCCAATAAAATTGCATCGGATTAAAGGTACCTAGCCCCTCACCTATTTTAGCCTATGGTAGAAGTACCAGCAATCTCTCGAGTTACAAATCGCTATATCACACTGCTCACATCCCCAAACTGTCTGGCGCCTCCTTTTATTACGACTGACCGGCGCCAACGGCCTCCTTGAGCTTCTTGACCTTGGCTGCCCTAATTGAAGTCCCTGACAAGCGTGGCAATTTGACTTTTTCCCTCTTCGGACGTGCTTATGTTGTGCAATAGGCGTAAATTCGTCCCCAGCTCGAAAAAGCTGCCTTGATTGACTTTTCGGATGGAAGGCTTTAAAGATCTCGTTGTAAAGGCGTTCCCTCCACTTCTTCTGGTTAGTATAACGGCCCCAAGCCGGCTGGCCGTGTAGCTGTAAGATGAAGCTGTTCACAAGGACCACATCTAATAAGAAGGTCCAAGCAATAGCCTGCCAAGCGCCCCGGCGGATTGGGTGATCATATCCTAGATATGACCTTCTTTGGTCGCCTCGGTCAACATGGTTCATTTCGTCGTTATAAGAGGCAGCGATTGTAGGGATCGAAATAAGTTTGACTGGCTCACTACCAAAAAAGTGCTGTATTGGCCGTGCCATTGGGGTCTTTGTGAATGGTCTCTTCCTCCAACGCTCAGTCATCTCATCGCCAGTGAACACGGTTGAAAGGAATAATACGAGGGCGTTATCCTTCCACGCGATTTGATTGACCTAAGGAAGAAGACTAGTCAGCAGATAGATGAGAAGAAGATCAAAAATTATCTTACCTGATTATCAGCCGTTGGGATGACCTTGATCTCATTGAATTGGAACCCTGACTTCCCTGCCTTGTCGGCCTTTTTGGCCTCTACAAGACCTTTGTGGATGCCGCAGTTAGGCCGGGCTGTGCCGGTAGCACCGTGGCCGTGCTGACGAAGGGAGCGGAAGAGGTCCGGCGACGAGAAGAGGTTATCCACGAAGACGTGATATGTCGATATCGGCAGTAGGTTAATCAGGGCAATAACGACGCTTTGAGTCGAGTTGAGAGCTATGATCTTAGCTCCGGCTTCCGTAGCCACGTAGATAACCTCCCTAACCTCGTCAGCCTTATCGGCCTTGCCTCTTTCCTTGCTTTTCTTCTTTTGTGAGGCCGGCTTCTTCTGAATGCCAACAGGACCGTATTTTGCGCCGGGCTGGTGCCATATCCACCTCATGAAGAGGCCTAGCTGGGCAGCTACCCACACCTTGAAGCCTACTCAAGAATTAAAGACCGAAACGGGGCCCGTTTCCGCTTTTGAACCAATCATGCATCTCCATTCTCACAGGGGTCATCCGAAGTCGAAACGGGGCCCGTTCTCATTTCCAGCTCTAAACCGCGATCGCGAAACGGGGCCCGTTTTCGCGTCGCGTTGGTCCGTGCCAACCGAGTCAATTCCTTTCATACTACTTAGGTTCTTCTCTTCCTCAGCTAACACGTATATCCGCTTATCCTCTACAGAAGAACTCGGTCAACTAATTTATAGCATGGATCTAATGCATCAAGAAATCCAACTTAGCCTTGACCAGTATTCCAGGTTGGAAAAGCTTCATCTCCACTTTAACCTACCAGAGCAGGCCATTATCTGTACGCTATGTGGCTACGCGCTTGCAACAGACGATGACCGCGTCGGGCGTCACCTTGGAGAGAAGCATCATATCCCCAAAGGGGCTCGCCGGAAGCTCAACGCATTAATCAACTCACTTCAACTTCCCAGTCCGGAGACGCTCCCTAAGCGACCAGATGGTTCTGCGCCCCATCCTCACCTACAGATCCAGGAAGGCAAGGCTTGTAGGCACTGCGGCCTACGTTCCACAAGCTTGACTATTCTATCGCGACACGCCAGAAAGCTTCACAAACGTGAAATTGCAGCCACAAGAAGTACCGGCAAGCATTGGCTGCGAGATCATATCATTAACAACCTCGCATTCCAGAGCTGGACATTGAAGGATATCAAAAGGGCCTGGACCATAACGCCCCCAAGAGCTTCGACACAGAGATCCAAGAAATCAGACAACAGACTCCTACAGCCAGTCCCGGATCCTATACAGCGCCTTGCAGATCAGCTATTACATGAAGAACGCACTCGCTCGGAGCTACACTCCGCCACTTTCAACCCCCCAACCGATGGCGATGTGCTATCTACGCAAGCTTTGCTGACAAACTGGATGCGCCGAACCGGCTGGGATCGAACTTTCGAGGGTGCGGACTGCCAAGTCCTCATTTCCTTATCTAGCTTGCCCGTGCCATCATCCCAGCCGCTCTACCTAGGGATGCACCGTGGCGGGCACGAGCTCAGCAGCTCGGCGACAGACGAGAACAGGCTCTTATCCATCGTCGCAACGCTGGACCGGCTCTTTGACCAGTGCGGCGAGACAGTGAGATTCACTGATGTCAGCGTTCGGCGATGGCTGCGTAGCCGCTTCACGGATCGCCCCTACAAGGCGCCGTTCGAGCTCGTGTCCCAGTCAAAATCCGAAAGGACATACAGGAACGAGTTCAAGCGCTGCATCTGCTTCTGGCTGCGTGTCTGGCGACTTCCGAGAGCCATATCTCGTGCCGTCACGGGCCGCATCTTCACAACACATCAACGTAGGATGTTGGAAGAACTATGGCTTGACTCTTGTTGGACTCCTTGCGACAACGAAGACGAGAATGCCGAGAATGCATATGCGGGCTCTGCTCTCTGGCTCCGTCAAGAGAACCTTGGTTCTGAAGCTGGTCAAGGAGAAGGGGAGGAAGAAGAAGAAGAGGATGATGATGATGATGATGATGGGTCTGAATTCTCCGAGTCTGAGGATACAGCCAGTGATGCCCTATATGGCGAGGGTTCAAGCGATGAAGAATATGGTTCTGACAGCCAGTGGTATAGGGTCTCTGAGTCCAGAAACGGTGGCCAAGGCGAACTTCAGCCCGGGAGCCATAGAGTCCCTTCCAGAGAGACGGATAACAGTTGTGATCCATCCGTGGATGCTGTGCTGCGATTCTGTTATGAAATGGTTACCGAACACTTCGAAGATGGAAGAGCAAGCTCAGCTCTGCTCGTCTACTTCAGTGCCGTCCGGGGACTATCAAGGCAGGAAGGGAACGAATATCTGCGACCCGCCCGATATACCCCCATTCTCTCCAGGCTGATCTACTGCACTCGGTTGATCTTCCTTGAGGCCATCCTGCCTCTTCGTTCTCATACGTATGCCGGGTTTGCGGCCAGACCTCGCTACGGCCAGCTTGCAGCCCTCAATGCGGTTCGCGTCGACCAGATGTGTGACGGCACTATGTCACCACTTGGCGAGTTCCTCAGCCTCTTGGCGTATGGGTTGACCATTCAACGAAGTGAAGGTCCCACGTGGCACTTTGACTGGAGCGAGGATGGACAGACGATCTCATGGGACGGAGACACACGGCTCTCCATGGGACAGTTCCGCAGCCTAGCCCACGAGGCATTTCGCCAAGCTACCATCCAGTCTCGGCGCTTACTGTACGACTTTGATCCAGAGGACCCACAGATGGGAAGCTTGCGCGATAGGCTGTCGAATACGACTCCTGGCTACTCCTTCCTCACAGACCCTCAAAATGGGCTCGGGGAGTTATACCTGACGGTCTTCATGCGGGCCTGCACAGCTCCCGTGGACGGTCTGCTCCAGACGCGGCATGGCGACGGCCAGGGCAGCTGGGACGTAGATGCAGCACAGGCATACCTGCACGGGCATGATGTCCTTCTCAAGAACCTCATGGTTCTCCAGCAGCTAGACAGCGGCCAGGCTGCGCGAGTCTCGGAGCTGCTGACTCTGGAACAAACGAACACAAGGTCGAGGCTCCGAGGCGTCGGGATCTTCGGCGGGCAGATGTTCTCCATAACTCGCCACAATAAGGCTCGCCTCACCACAAACCGCGAGTTCCAGGTCGCACGGTTCTTCTCTCCCCAGGTCGCTACACTGATGTATCGATATCTTGTCTACATACGTCCGACCGCCTACGCCATCCTACGTCAATGCTTCAGGCATGAGCCGGATAGGACGCTCATCTTTACACCCATCTCAAGGAGTACCGGGTGGACCACCAAGGTATTCACAGAAGAACTCAAACGCCTGAGCCGAGATGCTCTGGGCACCGAGATGGAGATTGGCGTTCGGCTCTATCGTCAATTATCGATCGCCATCACCGAGCGGCATGTTCGCGGAGCTCTTCCAACCTTCAACCGGTTTGATGACGTGACCGAAGCAGCCGATCCGGACGTTGCATTTGCATGGCAGAGTGGCCATCGTCCAATGCAGCGCCATTTAACGTATGGCCTGGATGGCGCGTTTCCGGACAAGTTGCAGCCATCACTGCTCAGACTATATGCACGCTGCTCCGGGAAATGGCATAACTTCCTCATGATCGGACCCGAGGCGCCACCCACAGACGATCCCGCCTCTGTACGTTCCGACACAGAAACTATCCTGCCAAGGCAAAACTCGGGACAAGGATCGAATGCAAAGAAGAGGAAGCAGATATCCATATCATCGCCACTGACCACCAGCCTTAAGCGACCACGACGAGGGCTGGGCAATACCGCAAGTACCGAGGCGCCATTGTCAAGTCCTTCATCGAGCCAAGTGCCATGCACCCTAGTAGTCAATGACAATATCGATTCTGCAAGAATCGGCTATAAAAATGGGTGCGCAGGGTCCGTGCACTGTTGCAATATCGGTTGTTGCTAGGCCGGGTCGCTTACTCCTCGGTCCTCATAAGATCGGGAAAAGCGGCTTCGGTCTAAGGGAACGGTCGATTATCACCTTAAGTGCAAAATTGAGCGAGTGACATTTCGCGACGTTGTTGGCCTAGAATCAGGGTATTTTCTGGTTGGTGGAGCAGCCCTGTGCTTACCTTATGAAGGAGATGTCTTTTTTTGGCTTCCGAACCAGCGCTACAATAGATAGGACACTAACGCGTGCCAAAGGCACGTGACCATTTCAACCCCGCTCTGGTTACCCGTGCCAACAAACCAAAACATCACTTGCAACCAAACACGGCCAGCATCGAGCCATGATTTAATACGCCAATTACCATGACACAGGATATTCTTCACTGGCTTCTAAGCGTTGAAGCAGCTGATGTACCCAATCTCCGCCCCGAAGAATCATTCTGGAGAAAAGACTGCAAGCGCAAGCGCATGCGTCTGACACCACCGCCCGACGACGAGCCCGAGATGGCTTCGCCCAAGAAGCGAAAGACTGGCTATGCAACAGCCGCTTCTGCACACTCGGAGAGCGAAGCGAGCCTGTCTTCGTTGGACGAGCAACATGGGGATAATAACGTAACGCCTCGCCCACGCCACACGACGCGCTTATCCCGCAGCGCGTCGCACCACTCCACGCAGAGCGGTGCCTCTTCTCCCCGAAAGCACCTCGCAGCTATGAACCTCTTTGAGCGGCGCATCAAGATGGGTAACTTCTCTGACACGGGCATGATGCCTGGCTCATTGCTCGCCCTCCGCCAGCGCCTTGTTAGCCAGCTGCTTCGCGGCCGCAAGATCCTCGGCTTGACGAGCAAGCCCGTCTTCCAGCAGGTAGACGTACTGCATGACGACTTTGGCACGTTGATGGCCGACGCTGACTTCTTCTTCTCGACCGAGAGGGACGCACTTGGCACAACACCTACGCCGGATGACGCCATGTATATTCTCGAGTCGGCAGCCGAGTGCGCTGGTCACGACCAGGCAGAGTGTGGCTGGAGCAGCGATGTGCATCATGAGATTCTTTCACAAGCACTACGGCGCCGTCAGCCAGGCCGGACGTATAAGACTCTGGTCAAGTTCATGGCCTGCTCAACCGCCACACTTATGAAAGAGTACAAGCTGCCAAGTGCGCCAGACAAAAAGGTTGACTACTGCATCTGCCTCGACCCAGCTTATGACACTGATGATCCCGACATGGGAAACCTCATTGACAACCTCCGCAGCCAACTTCCTTTCTACTCCATCAACATCACTGGCGAGATCTCTCTGCTGAAAACACCACTGGCAATCCCCATTGAGATAAAACGCTCCGGCGAGGGCGGCGACGATGCAGCGCTGCAAGTAGCAACCTGGCTCGAGGCGCAAATGGAATTCCTACACCGGCTGATCAGCCGCTGCGCAAGCTCCGGACCCTCCCTTGATGACATTGGCTTCATGCCAGGGCTGATCATACAAGGCCATTCGTGGAATTTTGTCGCTGCCACGCGACGCGGCAACGAGACGGTAAGAGGCTCTGCTCATGGGCTGGGCTATGCTAACATAGGACAGGTCATCTGGTCGGACATGTGTGTTGGCTCAACCAGCGATGTTATTGGCATTTATCAGATTGTGGCGTTTTTGCAAATTCTGCGTCAGTGGGTTGTCGAGACGTACTGGCCTTGGCTTAAGGAACTGATTCGACGGGCATACTTCGATGCTTCGGCTTCGGATAATACTTAGATGGAGTTTTACTCTAACCTTATTACTATTCGAGTCCTGACGCTAGACTGGAGAAAAGCTAGACGGTAGGCCTCGTCCTGGTAGGCTGGAGCTCGGCGCTGGAGGCACCCATTCTAAACTGGGTTACAACACAATCTACTTTGAATATGCATTTGGTTAAAGAGCAAGTCTCCGGTATCTGAAGATTGAATTTATGATGCTCTTGCAAACCAGTCATATCACTTCAACTGTGGAAAGCCTCCGTCGCGTACCTCCCCCTCTTGGCACATGGCCAGTACATGCGGGAAGCCAAAGACATTGATAAAGCAATGCTGCGGGAGTGGAAGATGATGTGTTCTTGAAAGGTCTAGGTGACATGTGTCTGATAGGAGCACTACTGCTTACGTAGTAACCACATCCCAGCCACCAGCAAATCGGACCATCTTAGTCATCCGGTCTGTGACGATCGAATCTTTCCCAAGGGATAAACCGGCCGTGCTGGGTTTATGTTGGCAGGAGGACTAGTCGCGCTGTGCTTGAACAAGGGGGTTTGTCACGTCTGGCAATGCGCTCAGAAGGTACTGAGTGTAACCAAGTTGTATTGATAGCTGGGGTAGCTACTACATAAGAGAGTGCCATGAGCGTGTCCTATATACTTGAGAGTTGTTCTTTGGATCATGAGGGATCATGGTCGTTAGTCGTGATCCGGCTGTGATCCTGATGAGGATCGCGGCGAGATCATGATGTCTTGGCGTGATCCATGTTGATCCCGTAATGATTGGTTGGTGTAGTGGGCCTTCTTTTGATCACGTGCTCGCGGAGTGTGTTGGGCCGTGACACGGTCTCAACAGACGGGAAATCATACCTGCACCAGGGCCAGTGCAAATCAGATCTGTTATGTAAGCCCGCCAAGGTGTATGAGTGAGAGATCCTCTTCTTCATCTAACGAAGCAGTCGCGATGCGCGGAATTGAACATACTGAGTGATTCAGTAGGAGTGTAGCTATTCAATGAATGATGTATCACCCATTGGCGTTGGTCATGCGCAGCGTATAAGGCCGCCCAGGCCGTGAAGCATACCAAGGTGACGACGACGATGTAAGTGAATCCACTCAACGTGTGAGATATACAAGGCCGGGACTTCTCTACATGTCTTTCTATCGCCCATGTCGTTCACCGCCAAGCTTAGCACAAACGACCGGCAATCCTTTGCCTCGGGCTCAAGAGAACGAAGCAGTGCCACCAGCCGTACACGATCTACGAGCCCCGTTAAGAACCCAGACGATCTTTTAAGCTCGAAAAACCTGTCACATGGACGAGCCCTGACCCTCGTACATTGAGGGACACGGTGAAGAAGATAGGGAATGCCTAGCCGCTGGGCTTGTTTGACGACGTTTGGAGAGTGATATAAGGAGAAGGATACTTGCCGCGGGAGCTGAAAAAGATCTTGAGAGATGAGCTGGTGGTCAGCGAGTCTCGCTTCGCGACTGAGGATAGAGTTCTGGTCGTGGATAAGAAAGAGGTGGACGATGCTAGCCAGCTCTTCATATCTTTTGACGCCGGGATAGCTAGCCTCCTCGCCCTTTACCTCGCCCTTTACAACGAGCTTAGCGCTATTCGCAATATCGTCGCTACTACGATACGGTTTATAGACACGATCTGTTCTGAAGCGACGTAGAATGACCACATCTATATTCCCGCCCTTCACCTGGCTGTCTCTGGCGTACCGCACGTCGGCGCTGAGAATATAAATTAAGCCGCTGTCGCTAAGGCTTTTATTCCACCCTCGCGCGGGGAGCTTGAGACCTTGGGCGGGAAAATGATTGACTACGCTCTTCTACTCTAGCCTGATAGGGATCTCGCCATCTGCATCGCCGACTTCGTCGACGGCTTCGATGGCGCACGATCCTTTAACCAATCGACACATGGCCCGCTGTGCTATGAACCCACAGGCGTGCTTGTCGAGACTAAGGTTGATATCCGACGGCGTGCTGAGGGTAAGGCTTAGCTGGGGGTATGGTTAGCTGCTTGGTACGGGCGTGTGGCCAAGTTTGCGCCGCTGCCTTCTGAGGACCCGGGTACGTTGGTGAATCTGTCTTCCTCCCAGTCCTTCTTGTTGTGTGCGAGAATTGGGAGCTATACTTTGCCTTCGACGGAGGGAGCGAGGTTGAGGTGTGCGGCCCGCTCGAGACTGGCAGCACCGTTACCGTGGATGGCCCATACCGCTTGCTCGCGGTGTTGCGACTACTGGCAGGCTGGGTTAACCAAGAGTTCCGTGGGTGGGTTGAGCGGTGTGTTTCGTAGTCGATGATAGCAGATATCATGATGATACATTATAGCAACGACTAGCGAGTCGTCCTAAACTAGCAATCCAACCAATAAATCAATCACATCTATTAACCTGAACTTCGAAGAAAGCCTATCGCCATCAGCATCAAAACCAATACGTAGAAGTTGAAGATCAACCGCGGAGCAGGACGAGGAAACGAACATCTAATACTGCTTGGGATGGGTTGTTGGAGTTGGATCTAGATCTGCATCGCTGAGGAGTGCTTTTAATCTCTTTGGTTGGTCGGCGGAGAAAGTCAGGGTGTATTTGTGAGAGCCCTCTAGTCCGGCGTTTCCCGTGGGAGCTGCCACTCACTACGGGGGACAAGACGAGGTAGGGTTCCCCTCAAGTGACTGCGCGCAGCTACGACGCGGGCTCTACTCCAGGGCAAACCACCCCTTCTCCCGTTATAGGGCTGCTTACGGCCGAAAGCCAGGCGGTTGCGAACATCAACAAAGCGGCCAAGACTTTGGCCGTCTTACCGGTCTATGAAAGGGTCGAGGTACGGAAGGTTGCAAAGAGAAGGATAGCTCTAAAACTTCGGATCACACTCATAAAATGTAAATTCTGAGTAAGGGCATAGGTCCTTGCAGAACGTTGCTGGCGCGCCACGACTACCACATTGGACTTCGGTCGGCGTGGCGTTGCTTCTCGGCGGCAGCGCCTGGAGCAAGTGTTGAGATCCATTGTTTAACAGGTCAATGGCTATTCCGATCCATTGGTGGCGAGGATGTGGATGTCTTCTTGTCAATAGTTTCCGGTGGTTAACACCAGTCTTTCTTCTTCTTTAATACAACATAACATGCTCGTTTCAACAGCAAGAAGAAGCTCGACCATCTCGACATGGCTCGTATAAGAACACGAAGGAGACGTGGAAGCTGACTATAGAATAAAAGCACCCTGCTGATATGCTAACCAGACAGCAGCCAGAGCGAGGATAGCACGGCTCTCCCTCGCTCTACCAGTGATGGCTTTGAGCCATGACGAACCTCCGACCCAGATGGCGCCGACGATAGCTGTGATTTTGCCCAGCGGGCCCATTGCCAGGATAACATTATCGGCCCATCTCATAGCTTGGCTCATGTTGCGTGGTGGCCCTTTCCCGGAGGAGGGCCAGCAGCCTAGATGCAACCTCCTGTCAGTGCACAGGTTGGCGCAGGGCCAACTGGAATACGTACAAGGCTAGGTCAGTGAATATGTTGTTAGAGGAGTCATCGCCAGCATCCGCGGCGAGGTGCGGGACAAAGGCCGGCTCTGATGAGGAGCTGCAAGTTGCTTGGCGGTTAGCATTTGGTGCTGGAAGATATCGGAGCTTGGATAGGTGTTGTTTTATTCTTCGGTTTGAGAGTAGCTATGACTTGGTCGCGCGACAATCACCCGACATTCAGTTCTGTAACCTTGGAGTGCCCACTTCCAACCTCACGTTGTCGCACCCCCAATCCTCAGTCGGCGGGTCCAACTCCTCAGGGAGTGCTCGCCCTTCTCAGAATCCAGGGCGCCAGCGAGTTTGGGGCCGCTCGTCATATCCGGCTTGTCATACGCGTGGGCGGAGATGGCTATGGCCCAGTGCGATTGACCGCCTGAGGAGAGCATGGGCTGTGGAGCGCCCGAAGAATGACAAGAGAGAAACGAATTGCCGACATGATGGCGGCAGCCACATTGAACAGCAGTCGAGGGTTCTAGCATAACAATCTGTCACAAAGGGAGGTAGACGGCAAGAAAAGTAGCACTGCATGAGGAAAGTTGGCCCGCACTTATGCATGCTGAACAGACAAAACGAAGACGCGAATGGACCATTGCTTGAGCAGCTGAGGGCACAAACAAGACCTACCGGTCCGCGAAGTGTGACAAGACGGTAGACATGGGAAACGCGGCGATAGCGTCTGGGGGCGTGCGTTCAATGGTAAACGCGTCAAGTTCCAGAAGGGCCAGTCATGAGGCTCTGCCATGATTATCTTACAATAGTTAAGGTGATCTACGTTATCTCCTGTCTGGGGAAAGAGAAAACTGCGCCGATCCATTGCCGTTTTTGATTTTGATGGGGACCCTTGTCCGAGGACCCTATCGCTAGCATGTTTAATCAGCTGCAGCCACAAAGCCCCGTCGCAGTGGTCGAATCTTACCACATACAAGCAGGGCGAACATGAGCACACGCCAGACTGGTGCCTAATTACAGGCAGCTAATCAAGTCGTGGCGGGGACACATGAGCATCGGACTTCAGTTGCGCTTGATCGGCGGGCGGTAGGTGGGCGGGGAAGTATTTGTTTAACTTGGCGCGGTGGGAGGGGGTATGGCGCAATCGTCTTGGGGGAAGACGTATACGACATTGCGAAATCGTGGCAAAGCAGTAGGGGGAGAAACTGACGGGCTCAGCTGCAAGTGCGACCAGATTCGAAATCATTGGCCCGTCGTTATCTTGCCTTAGTTTAAGGTAACACTCAAAGTCACACTAGTGGGAAGCTGAAGCCATCGCTTACCCCGCACACCTTGTCAGATCAAATGGTGGGAGGGCACACCGGCCCGCCCCTTGCTGATCGCTTAGAGCTTACTCGATGGTCTGTATTATCTAGTTGCCCTCAAAGCAAAATCTTGTTGCTACGTTGCAGGTGCTGGTCATAACCAAGCTTCCTGTCCTACCTCACACGATACGAAGACCCATGAGTTGCTTATCTACCGGCAGCAGCCAAGGCGGATAAAACGGGCAGGATGCGGTGTTTTCCCAGCCAATATTGCCGGAAATGCCTCAAACCTGCAGCAACACCAAAACAACCATGCACTCTGCCGTTTGAACTGCGCATCACTTTGGTCAAGCTGAGGTGGCTTGCTGAGGGGTTGCGAGGGCGCGTGATCGGCCGTGCCACGTTTGAGGGAGGCCCGAGCGGTGGTCATTGATCAAATGACCCTCTTTGAGTCGATCAAGGCATGTACCCTGATGAGGCATTAGATCTGGGAGGGGAGGCTCTTCCGTCGTAATCGCAGCCTGATAGTTCTTGGTGTTGTGGATCAGTATTGCGTACGGGACGTAGTAATGAGGCCAGACGGCAAGTGGGGCACAGACAAGCAGCGTGTCCGCGATTACGCATAAAAACTGGTCTTGGGCCAGATCGAGCTCAGTCCACATCCATGATTGATACAGTACCTCCTAGCCTTCAGTAACATCCCATCCCAGTCCCGCAGTGACGCTCAACGACGACTTTCACAGCCGGGTAACATCAAATCATCACCTGCACGAACGTTCTCGCTTTGCCATTGAAAACAGCTTCAGTTTGTCAACCCAACGCACCATGGGTCAATCCGCAAGTTCGTCTGGTTTCGGCTCGGGGCCTTCCGGTGGCTTCGGGTCAGACTACCGGGAAGGCTTTAGATCAGGCTACTCAGGAGGCTTCGGGTCCGACAACACGTTCTTCGGAACTGGCGACAACTTCGCTTTCAACTTCCGAGGAGCGGGAACCGGACCAAACTTCTTCTCGGGATCTGGCTCCTACGGACCACGAAGAGAATTTGGCTTTGATACCAATCGCTTCAGCCCAGGAGTCGAACTGATTAATCGGTGTCGCAGATCAGCTTTCTCGTCCGGCTTGGGCGAGACTGAAACGTTCTCAGACCACCCAGCTTGGCGTGACCAGGAACCAAGTCTTTGTGATGTTGCGAAGACCGCTGCAAATACGACATCCTCGACGATGCCACTATATCCTGAAGTGGTGAGATTTCCTCAGCCCATGCGGTTTGGATGCGACCTGGTGGACCAACGCTGGATTGTCGACCCTGACAAGGACACTTTCATATTCGGTGCGACCGCCATTCTACAGGGTAGTAAGCCCTGTTTCTCTCTCGGGCTTAACCAGCCTTTCGAATTGGATCTTTTCAACGATGTTCGACTTGGTGACACACAGTTGTGGGCCTCCACCGATAGGCAGTCTGCTTATATCTGTCTCAATCCCAACGCCGGCGGAAAGAAAGGCAGTATATTTGTCTCGGACACTTTTCTAGCGTCAAAAATAAACGAGTGGTTACCTACAGACGCGTTAAAGAACGTTAAGCTAGACACGACAGTCAGCTGGACCTATTCACCACCGATTCGTTCCGAGTTTGTAATGGAAGGGCTTGTGAGGCACGACACATTTGAAGCACTCGACCTGGCGATTACGGTAGGGGTTGCCAAGAAGTGGACGAGCGAGTCGGAGACTTCTGTCCACTTCATTCACAATAGGTCTACGAAATGGTGGGAATATGATACACCACTTGAAGAAGGCTCTGGAAAGGGGAGGAAGTCTAAGAGAGCAATATCTTGCAAGCACAAGCAACAAATCAACCAATACCTGGACGTCGAAGCAGGGATGACGAAGACGATTGATCGTACGTCTTCAGACGGAACTCAATGGTCAATAACAGTCAAGCCTCGTTTCAAGAAAGTGTGACGAAGTCGATGTTGGGTCGGGTTTGATTTTAGTTATTAATTGTATTTATGGGATAACGTGACTCGATTCTTCAAGGAGGCATCTTTCCATGTATTGAGGGACATTCGTATGGTCTATTTCCAATGGGAACCTTAAGTCTTTCCTCCCGTCGCTTTTGCGTCATAGTAGTCATCGCACGAGGATGTCTGCCGTCTCGAATCTGTACATGTCCAGATATTTGGTTAGCATATTGCACAGGTCTATTCGCATCCATGATGTATTGTGGCTTCGGCGGCCGATGCGGGCTCGGGTAAGCATTTCGGATTGCTGTCTCTGTTAGATTCTCTGAACAGCGCGGACGGTACACTCTAGTAAGCAATTGCGATATATGTCTTCACGGCTACTACTAATTCTTATAGCTAAGTATGGCTTCTATATATACTTGACTCGTCTGAAAAATATAAAAGAGAAGTTTTATTATTCTTAAATTAATATTATTGTCGTAGTATCCCTCGAGTTGTGTTGAACCTCCCGCCAGGTCACTGCAGGGGGAAGCAGCCAATTAAAAGGCGTCATATCAAAGATACCTATTGCCCCCCCTAATTTAGCCTATGATAGAAGTACCAGCAATCTCTCGAGTTACAAATCGCTACATCACACTGCTCACATCCCCAAATTGACTGGCGCCTTCTTCTGTTATAGCTCACCGGCGCCAAAGGTCTCCTTGTGCTTTTTGACCTTGGCTGCCCTAATTGAAGCCCCTTACAAGCAAGGCAGTCCGACTTTTTACCTCTTCGGACGTGCTTAGGGGTTAGGGTTATGGTTGGGGTTAGTATTTACTATCTAAGCTAGTCTGCCCGGGGGGTTTCCTCTAGCTAAGGATATAGCTTATAGGCTAAAGAGAGGAGATTTTTCTAAGATAAAGAAATATAAGAGGTATAAGAGTAAGAAGATATAACTAAGAGAAAGAGATATAGCTAAGAGAGAGAGATATAGCTAGAAAAGAGATATAAGAGATAAGATATAAGGGATAAATAAGAGATAAGAGATAAGGGATAAATAAGAGATAAGAGATAAGAGATAAAAGGCAAAAATAGCCTTAAGAAGCCCTAGAAGTATTCCAGATTGACCTAGCTAGGTTACTAGGGGTATCTCGGGCTATAGAAGCCGCAGAGGTTGCCCTAGTCCTCATCAGGGCGAGGCTGATAGAGGAGTCTAGCTGGTTAGCTGCGAGGGGGCCGATAAGGTCCTGGAGCTTCTGATAGGCTTTAGCTGTCTCTAGGTCCATAAGGCCACCTGCGGAGAAGATGAGAGGCTGAAAGAAAGCCCCGAGGGACTTGTATTTTCTGCGTTTTTCATCGGCAGCCTCTTTCAAGGTGCTATAAGGGTCATCTTTGGCTGAATCCTTTGAGATAGCAACGATTTGGATGTCGTAGAAATAGCGGCTATTTCCAAGGGTAACAGCAAAGTCGGCTCTTAGGCTGGTTTCAGGGTGGACTAGGGGTTCTTTCTCGACCTCTAGGATAGGCTGGCTGCTTAGAGCTCTGACAAAGGCCCTAGTTATAGCATCATGCCTTGCAATCCACCTTCTATTCGCACCCTTGCAGGTATCTTGATGGCCCAAAGCAGCTATAGCTCCGCAAGAGCTACAAGGTAAGTTGATGGGCTTGATTGGATAGAAGAGCCGGCTTCGGAGGGCCTCAGTGATCTCAGAGTCTGTAAAGGATAGGGCTTTTTGGGTGGGTAAGACTCCAAGCCACTTGCGGCCGAGATAGCTGGCGTTTTCTAACCTGGCATGCTTATAGCTAGAGGGGAGGTTTTCTAGAAAACCTGCTAGCCTGGTCTTGTTTGCTTCCTTTAGCACCTGCTGTGCTGTTCTTCCTAGCTTAGGGCCTGGGCTACCGCTAGGGCTAGAAGGGGCTGGGAGTTTCCGGATGAGGTCTATGGTGGGCTGCGAGGCCTCCTTGGCTGCCAGGAAGAGGTCATGGGCTAGGTCTTTGTGTAAGGGTATTCCTAGGCCTCCCTCTCTGACTGGGAGGGCTATCAGACTTGGATTGGGCTCCTTGGGGCACTCACTCGGGGTTCTTGCCACTAGGGCTAGAATGGCTTCTCTTATCAGAGTATCAGCTTCTTCCCAGAGGTCTTCTAGCCCGGTTGGGTCTAGCTGCCTCTGAAGGTGCCTTAGAAGGAGCTGAATACTACTTCTAAGAAGAAGTAAAGAGTGCTGCTTAGGGAGATCCTGCAGAGCCTCTAGGGCTTCCTGCAGGGAAGCTAGTTTATCTTGTAAGAAGGCTCTTCTGGGCCGGATAGGGCCTATATACGTGCCCAAGGCTTTTAAACCTTCTAGCTTAAGGTCCTCTATAGCCTTTTCTTTACTTTTCGTCAGGTTAAGGCTAAAGGGGGAGCC
The DNA here is from genome assembly GCF_050370095.1 of Fusarium phalaenopsidis. NCBI lineage: Eukaryota > Fungi > Ascomycota > Sordariomycetes > Hypocreales > Nectriaceae > Fusarium > Fusarium phalaenopsidis. The sequence continues at coordinate 248,328 of NW_028145392.1, forward strand.
CTTTATGATCTCCTTAGCTGCCTCCAAGGTGCCGTGCGGAGCCTTGTTGAGAATATAGAGGTCATCTAGGTAGGCCACCAGGGTTGCCCCAGGTAGCTTCTCAGCTAAGGCCTCTAGAGTAGGCCGAAAGGCAAGGGAAAAAAGAAGAGGTCCGAGAGGGTCGCCTTGCCTAACGCCCTTTGCCGAGGCTATGGCTGACCCGTCTTCTGTGACCAAGACAGAAGGGTCATTGTAGGCCCAGGCCGCTGCCTTGTAGAAGGTGGGGGCGTATGTAGCTACTGAGGCAGCTATAGAAGCCCTATCTACTGAGTTGAAGGCATTGGCAAGGTCGATGGAGGCTAGCTGCTGGAAATTAGCCTCATTTGGGCCTGCAATAGCCTCATAAAGAAGGAAAATAGCGGGTTCAACTCCGCCTGGGCTATTTACGCCTAGCTGGAAGGGCAAGAGCATATTTGGCCGATAGGAGGTCATCAGGATCGCCTTCATGGCCACCCTGTAGATAAGGTCTCCTATAGCTATAGGCCTAACTCCTCCGTCGGGCTTTTCAAGCCCTATTAGGCGGCTGGCACATAACAGGTGAGCCCCAGGAGCCGTGCCTTGGCGGATCATATCAGCTAGCAGTCTTAGAAAGGCTATCACAGGGGAATCCTTCCTGGTAACCAGGTCCAAGAGGGGCCTCGTCCAGCCGCTAAGGCCGGGAGCCTTTTCTTTGCCTATGGAGGCTATGGCTGCTAGAATCGCCTCTGATGTGATTGCTTGGCCGGCCCTTGGGCGGGTCTTGCCTTGGAAGGGGTCTTTTGATCCGATGGGGTGCTTTTCCAGCAGCCTAGCCCAATTTTCGGTTGAGTAGGGTGCTATGGGGGTTGGATCAACGAGAGCCCTGGCAGCCCGGCCTAGGAAGCCTCTCTCCAGTAGCTTGGCTGCCCTTTGGGCCGGGCTGGGAGCTATAGAGGGTCTGGCTGGCCTGGGGGGCTGCTCAAGGGGCTCTAGGCTCTCCAGGGTGGGGAGGTTAGAAGGGAAGAGCCTGAGGAGGGAAGCTAGGCCTCCTTTCTGTAACCCCAAACCCAGGAGCCTAGGGAGAATAAGGAAGTGCAACAAGGCCCTTTCCGTGGGCCTTTTTACAAAGATGGCTGCCGCTTTATGGGCTGCGGCTGTGAAGATGGCTGCCTGCCTTGCGTGTAGCTTCTTTTCCGGTATAGGGATCTTTGCAAAAGTTAGCAGCTTCTGCATTGATGCCTTGGCTAGGATTGGAGCTATAGCTTGGTCATGCAGCTGCTCTAGAGTAGGTTCCTCTACGGTAGGCTCTTCTAGGGTGGGCTCCTCTGGGGGCTCTAGGGGCTCTAGGGGCTCTAGGGGCTCTTCTAGAGGTTCTGAGGGAGGTTCCTGACTAGAGGGCCAAGGGCTAGGAGACCTAGGACTAGAGGATCTTCCTCTTTCTTCATAGCTAGAAAAAGACCTATAGCTTTCCCTAGAGCTTGGTCGGTCTAGGATCGGTTTCTCTAGGGTGGGACTAGGCTGTAATTGCCTTGGCCGCCTTGTAGGTCTCTGTAGCTGTGGAGAAGGAGTTCTTGCTGGTCTCTTTCTTGCTATAAGGCTTCTATAACTCACTAAGCCCGGGCTGGCCCCATTGGGACTGGAAGGCTGGTCTGAGGAAGCCAAAGGGGCTCTGGAGGGGCTAGAGGTTCTTGAGACCCTTTTTAGGTTATAGGTCCTTGGCCTAGGTAAGGTAGAGCTATGAGCTTTACCTTGTATGCCGTGGATCTTAGCACTATGGGTCTTGATGCCGTGGGAGCCTAGTACTACATACCAAAATCAACTTTAGTAGAGTTGATTTATTTTGCCCTACTCCACAGGGGGTAGAGTTGATTTATGCCGGGGAGGTATAGTTGATTTTCAGAAAATCACTCGATAGGTCGACAGGGGGGGTATAGTTAATATCTACTAGGGGTAGAGTTTATTTAAGCAGGGGGGTAGGGTTAGATTTATGATTAGCTATAAGCCTTGCTATTTAATTGAGGCGCGTTATACGCGAGGAACTCTAGTATACGTCGCGTAAGGCTTATTATAATTACCTAGTATTTAAAAAGGGGAGGGTAACCGTAATTAGAAAGAAGTTAGAATTTTTAATAGTAGTACTTTAACTTTTTAATTACTACTGCGCCACGACGATGAGTTCTATCATAGAACTAGGCTCATTTAGTGCTATCTACCTATTTATTCTACTTTATAAATATAAACTCTTAGTATGCTAGTTATGTAAATTTAGGTGTATTATAGATAAAGTTACCACGCACTTGCGAACACGATATTACGATATAGACCTAAAAGGTTGGCGTAAGCTAGTAGAAACTATATAAAAATTGCCCTATATATTATGAAATTAGTCTTAACTAGGTTAATTATAGTATCTACTACTGATAATCGAGCCTATTGCTTGTCTTAGCGCACCGAAGCCGGATGGACTGAAGTGTCGAGCATGCGGCCTTATCGTATGTCAGGTCTAGAAAATTCAAGCTCATTATGCCAAAACCCATCAATGGGCTAATCCAAGATGCAGAGGATGACTACTAAAGGAATGCCTAATACCTCTCATTAAACTGCTATAGATTAAAAATATTATATGCTAATGCTTTTTCCCCTCTAGGGCGGGTAGTAGATGGTTTGAAGTTAGTTAAAATATTAGTTAGTAGAGAAAGAAGAAGAAGTCGCAAGCAAAGCTAACTTCCTTAAAGCCGCAGGCGATGATTTAAAGTCTTCCCCTAGAAGCGTCTGTCTACCTGAAGTAGATATTAGAATGAGAAGAGGGATACTAGGATGCTATGAATTAGCTATATATAACTAGTAAGGATTTAGGTAGTAAAACTTTCGTAGCTATAACTCTCTAGTTAGAGAGAACTTAATGGCCCTCTATGTACTAAAACGCTCGGCGAGATATATTATAGGCGTTAATTAGATTACTAAACTAGTAATCCCTAACGACTAATTATATTTTAGGTTAGGGAACCCTTTAGGGCGACGTAGACTTTATAAGCCTACACGAGGACGAATAGAAGATATTATATATTATAGGAGTATTAGACTCGGTCGTAGATTATTGCGAAGATATGGTTTGCTATACTAGCCGCACCCTTCTCTGCTGGCTACTCAGCTCACGACTTTAAAGCCCCCGGGAAATACCCTTTGGTCTCGTGGCAGAGAGGAATAGCGAGCTTAGATATAGGTAGATTGAGAAAAAGTTCTTAGCCTTTACTTTTTAGATATACTGAATGCTAAGCTATGCTTAATAAGAAATTGCAGATATTAGGCTAAATTCGATACTCTTTGCTTGATTAGAGTAGATTTAGAACTATAGAGTCTAAGACTTATTTGATATGTCGAAGGGGCTCTGGCCTAGGACGGAAAGTTAGAGTTATTATGGCGGTATTGGAGAAATACTTGATGATGCTCTTATTAGCGATGATTGATCTAATAGGGATGTATGCGATGTGTTGTAGGATGGAGAAGGGATGCACAGCGATAGAAAAGATGAAGAGGGGGATAGCGGGGATGATGATGATGACGACGTGGAGGACTGGGAGCTCGAAGACGATGAGGATGACTATGATGATGATCCTGGATATGGCAGCGACCTTATCGGAACTAATAAAGAGCCCCACTCAGAGCCGCTTATCAGAGTGGAGGGCAAGTCTGCCAAGCCAGTATTCAATGAGTTCCTTGAGCTTCTGTTTTAATTATATCTCATACTATATACCGAGTTATTTATCGATGGATAGCCTAGCTTTATGTTGTTGGTATACTTTAGTGGGATTCTTAGGTTCTCTAGAGATTATCGCAAATTCTTACTCGCCCGGTAGTATTGCCCCTAACTATTAGGAATTATCTATATCTAGCGTATATTGCTTCTGGAGCGTATATTACCGCTATGTCTATATCCTATTATTGGTATTCCGTAGCGGCCGTGGACGGAGTAGCTCGAGACCTTGAATAAAATTCGAGAAAAGTATATAGTTTTAGGCTCGCAATCCCTAGTCGTAGAGCTAGTGAGCCTTTGAGACTTTAGCCGCTAAGTTACCTATACCGAGCCACTATTAATCCTCTTCTACTAGAGCAGTGACGGCGAAATAGTCTTTAATAGAACTCTTAAGCTTATAATAGAGGAATTTCGTAAACTCCTAGAATACTTTATCTCATAGGCAGAAGCACTATATAATAGTCTTATATTTAGTATAAAACCCAATATCAACCTCTCAAAGATTAAAGACGATATGGCTAGTTTAGAAAGCGGCTATTGCTTTATAAAGCACCTAGGGAATAGCCTTAAATCAGTATACCTAGATCTACTTATCTAAGCTTATACTTTAAGTAAGAATAGGCTTACTAGGGGCGGCACCTAGAAGTAGTATGCCGTCGTATTATACTTAAAATAAGTAGCTAAGATAGAGGAGTAGCTCGCCGGTGGTCTTTATACCGCGTGTAGTTAGACTCCGCGAGTGCGCGAATTATTTAGTCTTAAATATAAGAATAGTCTAAGTATAACTTATGGGGTATATATCTAGGCATATTATATAGTATATATTATCCGCTATTATAAAGCGAAGTAACTAATAAATCGCGAGTTCTATGTGGTCTAGTTTCTACCGGTTAGGCTAGGCTGTGTTTTATACTTATATCTTATTTATATCTGAAAGCTCACTAATTTACTGCGATAGGAGTAGGTCGGGTATATTAAAAGCCCCTAGGAATGCCTATAAATGCGACTGCTCTTTCATAGTAACGGAAAAGCATAGCTTACTTCTTGCCTTATAGGTATTCTTACTAAGACTATTTTGAAAGTTTAGTAGTAAGTAGTTTATATTCGTCTATATCGCTAACTAGCAATAGTAGTTACTAAGAAGCATATCCGTGAAGTATATACCCTATTTAACCAATATGATAATTATAGTAGCGATGCTAATATTAATGTCGTATTTGCTTAGCAAAGTGGATATCGCCTACTATAGCGTGGGATTATATATGGACTTAATAGGGCATACCCTTTCTGACTTTAACCGCCGCTACTGCGTGCTTATGAGTAGGCCTTAACCTATTAGCACGAATTTATTTATTAAGTAAGTAAGAAGCTATCTTTATTATCTTAATACGCGCCTACTACCCTTAAATCGCTTACTATATGCCATAAGCGAATAATCACCGATGCTTTATTAGACTCTATATCTATTATAAACTAAACTTATCTATCTAAGCGACTAAGAGGATAGGAAACTACCGGGTCACTAATAGAGCGGAGTTTAGGACCTATGCCGGCACTAGAGCTAGAAGACGGGGTTAAAATATTATTTCCGCTAGATGATGAATCCTCCTATGCTACTCTATGACTTCTTAAAAGAGAAAATCCCATATGGATAGACCGCGTTCTCTGCGTCCTTGATGAGCATCGGATTCTTATTTGTCTCCTCTGCAAGTTTGTAATCAGGCTAGGCGAACGCATTATCTAGCACTTCCGCAAAATGCACCAGTTCAAAGGCGACGAGCTTCAGCGAGTAATCTCTTTCTGCAGTAGCAGATCTTTCTAAGATCCAACTACAGTGCCGCTACTAAATCACCAAAGTAAGCATATCCCTAAGCTACTAAGATTAAAAGGGCATAGCTATGAGAGTTGCGAGTATTTGACTATAAACCGTAAAAATATCCTTAGCCACTATAGTTAACTTAAGCATAGAGCTCGGCGGGCTAGTGAAAGAGGATAGAAGGATATTACTATTTAGATATTTGCAAAGGGTAAATACGTATATTATTAAATTATGGAAGAGTAGAGGAATTTATATATTTAGATAGAATATAAAGAGAGTAAAATTACTATTAGCCTTTTTTATAGTAAATTAATATTTATCTTATATTCTTATTATATATAGTAGGGGCCCCTGATGATTAGATGACTGGCTAAACTTATGCCGCATAGGTTAGGGGTTTTAGCTTAGGGTTAACTTGAGGTTTTAGTTGTTAAAGAGAAAAAGGGGATAATATTATTATATAACTATTATTATTAATTATATCTATTTAAATTTAAATTTAATTCGGCATATATATATAACATAGGTAGCATATATTTAAAAAGGGGGGTAGTATTAATATTGCTTTATAGAACCTCTACTACTACTATTATTAATATTATTATTAATTACTATCTACCTCCTGGTAATAGTAGTAGCAAAGGCAAAGGTAAAGGCAATGATAACGGTGGGAGAAAACGAGGACTAAGAGGGGGGGGGTTATTAACACATAGCGCCGAGTAAGGTTTAATACGCAACATAAGGTATACATATGCCTGACGTATAGAGCGGCGGTGCCTCTAGGAAGGGACCGCATTAGCGGGATTATCAGCCACTTCCGCAAGCAGCACTAGCTCAAAGGAGAAGAGCTGGCCCAGGTGACTGCATACTGCTCGGGATTGCCGCTACGGGATCTATATAAGATCTAGCTGCCAGCCGACGGTAGCGCACCGATCGAGGATCTCGCCGTGCTAGGGGGCTATAGGTGCACTATATGCGGGTACCTAATGATTAACCGAAAGAATATACTCGCCTATCCGAGGAAATTAGACTACGCAGACATCGGGGGCGACTGGGAGGCGGTGGAGCTCTAGACCTTCTCGTAAGGATACTTCGCGAGGTACTAGGTTATTAAGAGGCCGGTGCCGCGGGACGCTGCGGTTAAAAGGGATGTAAGCTGGTGCTTAGACGAATCGGAGCTGGGCTTAGATGCCGGCGGGTATTATTACGGGGACGAGGCCGATAGGGGGGATTAGGGAGGGATGCTAACCTAGTATGGCTGTGTACTTAAGAAAGAGGAAGACGAGAGGCGATAGATCGCGTAGAAGCCCGGCGGTATCGACCACGACTCGATATAGATTAACAAGATGGGCTAGGCTAAGCACTTCTAGGGGCGAGATCTCAAGAGGATCTACCAGCTAGGACTAGGGCCCAAGTCTAAGGCCGTGCGGAGAGGTATGCGAGACGGCGCCAAACGCGAGGAGCAGGAGACGCTGGCGCGGCTTATTAAGAGCTTCGATCGAGAGATGTCGAGGTGCGTCGGTCGGCTAGAATGGGTGCCGAATAAGACGCTTTGCTGGCTGAATAGTATTAACCCGGAAACTCCGGTAGGGCAGCTATTTAAGCTAAAGGAGTATGAGAGCTCTAACGAGAAATATTAGGCGTATGGGGGGCAGTATCTATGCCACTGCTGGCGGGTATGGAAGCTTAGGCGGGATAAGGCATAGACCGGGGTTAGGATATGCTTCACGGACGAGCAGTGGGGCCGTTTATATGCCGTTGTGGAGGCTCTTAATAAGGTTGACGGGGGGGTGCCGGGGCCGTTAGGGCCATCGGGGCCCACCATGGGACGGAGCGGATGCGGATCCATAGTCAATGACCAGCGCGGGCGCCGCGATAATAGCGGCAATAACCCTAACGGCGATAGGGAATCGGCTAGTAATGAAGGTGGCGAGGACGATGACGACGACGAGGATGATGATGAAGAAAAAGCAAGATAGCAGCAGGAGGAGGAGGGGAGGAGGGCGGTGCTCGACCGAAGGGTCTTTGAATTCCTCATTAGCTCGATTAAGCATAAGGTAGCATATAACATTTACCGCAACCTGCTTATATACTTCACGGCGGTGCTAGGCATTAGCGATGAGAGAATAGGGCACTCGTATAAGCGACTAGCCGGCTATACGGGGTAGCTGGCAGGGCTTGTCTGGTGCGTATGTATGCTAATATTGGAGTATATCTTCGAGGAGGAGCCGGAGGAGCTAGAGGAAATGCGGTTTAAGGTCATTAAGAAATTTCAGAAGGAATACCAAGAGTAGCTTATCGATAGATCTTACTCACTATTTAGCACTATAATTAGGTTAATAGCGTATGGTAAGGGCCACCGGAAGAAGGACGGCGGTATGCCGAATGTGATGTAGGAAGAGAACGGCGAGGCTCTGTGATACTTAGGGGAGCGGGTAATGATCGACGAGTTCCGGAAGGCGGCCTAGGCGGCGGTTAGGGAGGCCAAGAAGCTGCTCGACCGGCTGATGTATGGCCAATGGGCGAGGGTGAAAGCGACGATTGAACTAGGACGGATCGTCGATAGCTTAACGTTCGAGGGTGCTGGGCGGTCATTTGCGACGAACGGCAGGAATCAGTGGCTCTGGCCGGGCCACCGCAGAGTCGCCGAGCTAGGGAAGGCTAAGCTCTGGCGGCAGGGCCAGGGCTGGAGACGCAAGGCCGTGAGGCAGTTTCTCTTAACCTTCTAGCTCTTCGCAATAGCGATGGCCGTCGTTATATATATCTGGTGGGGGATGCCTAGGCGAGGCCCGGAGCTCTTGACGATGCGGCACTATGACTCACAGTAGCTCATCCGCAGCGCGTTCATCTTTGACGGACAGATGATAATCATCACCGACCGGGATAAGAGCCGGGCAGTCCGCGGCATCGGCAGGAAGGTAGCACGGTTCCTTCCCGAGCTGCCAACGAAGATAATGGTCGCGTATATCGCGTGGCTTATCCCCACGGCGAGGATGCTACATAAGCAAGCGGGAATCTAGGGGCCCGGACCGTCTCTCGAAGGCTTTCTATGGGCAGACGCGAGGAAAGGCCGATGGGACACCGAGCTACTTACCTAGCGGCTGAGGCTTCTAACTGCCGAGCATATAGGTCTTACCATGGGTGTTCGGGAGTATCGATATGTCGGGATCGAGATGGGCAGGAAGGTCAGAGGATTGGCGGTGACGTAGGTGGAAGTGGGCATCAGCGACGAGGCCGACGGCGAGGAGAATAATATGATGGCTGAGGTAGACCCGGTTACCGGAGAAGCACGGGGCAAGCGCTAGTTTAAGTATGTCTTTGACTTATAATTAACGCATGGCAGCGAGCTGGCGCGGCGTTATGCGGTAAATATCTAGTTCCTAGACTAGCTATAGCCGCAGATGGTGGCCACTTATTGAGAGGTTAGCCGGTTATGGCACTGGTTTCTCGCGAGCCTAATAGGGAATAATAATGCCGGTGATTAAGGCTGCTGCTCTGACGTTTTAGAGGTAATGGCAAGCAAGGGTGCTGCTAAGCGGAAGGCTATTGAGATTGAGGCGGCAGGCATGGGAGAGGAAAGCAAAAGAAGGAGGAAGGTCGGGATAGCCGAAGTAGGGACGCTACTAGTAGGGGGAGGAGGAGGAGGAGGAGGAGGAGGGGTAGTGGCCGGAGGACTAGGCGCTCTGCTTCAATAAGGACTATAATGGCTTCTAGGAGAGGGCGTAAGTTAGAAGTCTAACGAGTAATATAAATGTATGGTAAGAATTATAGATATGAGGAGGGGTGAGGTGCTAATCTATATGCTTCTAACCGGTGGTGGCAAAAGCATATTCTTTATGCTCCCCGCGGTTGCGGAAGAGACTGGCACTAGCATCGTGGTGGTCCTGTTCGTGGCGCTAATGGATGACATCTTAGATCGGGCTCGCGATGATTTCGGTATCGACTGTCTGAAGTGGGAACCGGCCATGACTGCGGGAAGAGACGAGGCTTAGCCGGATGCGCGTCTCATCGTCGTCAGCGCCGATCTGGCAAACTCCCCCGAGTTTATTAGCTACGTGGATAACCGACGAGCGCGAGGCTTACTCCGCTGGATCTTCTTCGATGAGAGCCACACCGCTATCATTAACGCCAGCTACCGGGAGCGGCTCGAGTCGCTGAAAGGGCTGTATCGATATGACTGCCTAGTGGTGCTACTAATGGCTATGCTGCCGGTGAAGATGGAGAAGTGGTTCCGCAGGCTGATGCTGGCAGAGGACGTAGCCATAGTCCGAGCTAGCACTGCTAAGCTTAATATCTGGTATCGCATCTAGAAGGTTAAGGGTAGAGCGGCCGCGGTTAAGAAGGAGGTTATTAAGGCGAAGCTCTGGATTGAAGAGCGGATGTAGAGCGGTTAGAGAGGGGTGATATATTGCCGAATGAAGAAACAATGCGAGGCGTTGGCCGGTAAGCTGGGATGCTTGTTTTACTACGCCGGAATCGAGGATAAAGGTAGGCGGCGAGTGATCTTATAGGAGTGGGCTAGGGCTACTGGCGAGGGACCCAGTCGGTGGATCGTGGCGACGACCGGACTCGGGATGGGTATCGATATCGGCGGCATCGTCGCTGTTATCCACATGGAATAACCGTATGGGCTCGTTGACTTTGTATAGCAGACCGGGCGTGGCGGGCGGCGGAGCGGAGAGGCGATAGACTTAGTGATTGTGCTAGGCAGCGGATAAGTGCCGCGCGACCAGCATAGTAGTGATATCGAATATCTTAACCGCTAGGCGATAGAGGAATTTATCTATACTTCCAGCTATCAATAAGTGGCACTAGGCGTGTTTATAGACGGCAAGGGATTATAATACGACGAGATGATAGGGGCAGAACGGTGTGATTGATGTGAAGAGCGGGTAGGTAAGGAAGGGGCTATGGGTTTAATGAGTAACCGGCTAAAGGAGCATATTAAGAGGGAAGCTCGGGGGCGTCGAGCGCTAGAGTGATGGCTCGATGAGGCAGATAGCAATTATGGGGTATATCTAGTAAAGTGGCATAAGGATAGGCGGCGGGGGGGTAAAGAAGAGGAGTATTAATACTAGCTTGACCGGTGTCTAATCGTGAAGGCGGAAGATTATTTCGCGTGGCGAGGACGGCTTAACTTTGCGGTTTATAGTTATTACTAGGGCTATGGGCTCCTAGAAGGATGGTGCGCTAAGCTGGTTATATAGAAGGGGTAGGAGAGGTATTAATATTATGATTAGGTAATGCTAGTATTAATAGTTATGGGGAGAAGCGCGAGGCTTTGTAGGATAGTAATAGAGGAATTTAATATTAATGCGGCGGAAGATAAGGATAAGTATATTAAGTGGATTTATAGGACTAGGTGGTTATATAGGGCAGAGATGATAAATAGAATCGCGGTTTAGGATTTAATTATTTAGTAGCTTTATACGCGAGGTGAGTGCTAATGATAGGGGTTATCTTTAAGATATATTATAGGCATAGGTAGATCTAGATAATAAGGATAATAATTACTAGAAGCTATAATTAAAAGCAGGCCTGTATTTATAATTAGTGTTAATTGGTTTTTTATTTTATTATTATTATTATTATTATTAAACTAAGGAGATTAAGCTAAAGAGATAAATTATATTAAATTAGATCTAAGGCGAGAAGTAAAGCATAAGCAGTAATAATTAATTAATGCAAGGTAATTAAGGTAAGCATTTTAGTATAGTATAAGTAATTATTTTAAGGCGTAGGTTAATAAAGATAATAGAATAAAAATAATAAAGCGGGTAGTTTTAGAGAGTAGTTTACTATTATAGTTTGAGTGAGGAAATGCTATATTATATTATATCGTATTATTATTATATAGTAGCATAATAATTAAGGTATAAATAAGGGAGGTAAGGATAGTTATTAGTAAGGCATAGAGAGAGATATTAATAGGTATAGGGTAAGTGAGTAGAGGAGTAAAGGCTATTTTTTTTTTTTTTTTTTTTTTTTCGCTATATTAGCCGGGAGTGGTTTAAGCGGGGTTAAGGACGGATAAGAAAATAAAGAAAGGAAAGGGGGCAAAAAGGAGAACAGGGAGTTATTAAGGGGAGAAGTGCGAGAGGGAAAGCGGCTTATTAAGCGTTTATTAAAAAGGGAGAGTAAATGGGAAGGGAAGAAGGAAGGGGCGGGGAGAGTTAGGGTTAAAATGGTTAAAAAAGCGAAGTTAAGGGATAAATAGATAAAAGAGGTTAAGCGTCAAATAAATAAGTAAAGTTAAGGGAGTAAACGCGGTTATGTTAGAGAGGGTAAGTTAAAGAGGCATTAGTAGATAAAGAGCATAATTAGTTACGGGTTTTATATTATTTAATAATAATAATAATAATATAAGGTTAAATAAGGAGATAGGCAGGGCGGGCTAAGTTAAAGAAGTAGCAAAGTTTTTACGGGTAGGGTTATAAGGTAGATAATAAAAGAGAGTATAGTTATAGTTTAGTATTACTGGGAGTTTATGGGTTTAGATGGTTTTAGTGGGGTAGAGGTATATAGAGGTGTATTTGAGGACGGTTATAAGGCAGAGGAAGAGTAGGCAGGGGAGAAAGCGAGGCCGGGATAAATAAGTAAGGTGGCAGAGTTAGGAGTTTACCGTGGGCATAGGCGAGAAGGTTAGAGTAGCTAAGGATAGGTAAAGCGTAGGGAGCGGGTAGGTAGGGGAGTAAGAGAGGATAAGGCGAGTCGGCAGCAAAGGGGGTCGTAGAGATAGGGATATAGGAGGAGGAGGGAGAGGCAGATTATTAGAGGAGCTAGCGGTTAATTTAATAAGTGGAGGCAGAGCGGAGGTTATAGGTGATGCAGGAGGCAAAGGAAGTAGGCATATTTGAGGATATATTAGCAGAGTAGGCGGGGGTATTATGGTGTATATAAGATAGATAGAGAGGTTAGAGGAGGTATATCACGAGATAGAGATAAGGTGAGTAGTTTATGTAGGGATGCCGCAGAGGTTAGGGGATTTTATGTGAGAGAGCGGGCATAGAGGGTAAGATAGAAAGAGAAGCGAGGTAATTATTTATTTATAGTACGTAGAACATAGATATAGGAGCAGCGGGTTATATGGACGAAGGGGAGGAGAGAGAGAGAGAGAGATTTAAGTAATAATAGGGATAGCGGGGATAATAAGGGGGGAGGGGGTAAGCAATAAATACAAATAGTTGGGGTAAAGAGGTTATGAAATTTATAAAGGGTAGGGAGTGCCGATGGGAGGAATTAGACCGAGAGATAGATAGGTTCATAGGGCGAGTAAGGTGCGAGGTAGGAGAAGAAGAGTATTGCGATGTTTATAGTAAGCGAGCGTTAAGTATAAAGATATAGGTATTAATAAGGGACGCATAATGGGCCGGTGGAGAAGGTAAAGATAAAGAGGATATAGCGAGGGCGGCCGAGATTAAGGCGGATTATGAGGGAAGCAGGAGGTTAATCCGGCAGATAGAGAGAGAGCGAGCGTTGAATATGATGAAGGAGGCGCAAGATGTGGCGGATTTTGAGGTAGAGTTAGATGAGTGGAGTAGGTATCGCATCGTATATAAGGAGGGAGGGTATGATGATGACGAGGAGGATGTTAAGTAGGGAATAGATGCGTGCGCGAAGAAAGGGTTGCGGATGTGGTAATTGTTTATGGAGAAAGGCAATGAGGTTAGGGAAGGAATGTTTAAGAAGAAGAGGTTTATGAGTTAAGCCGCAGTGCAATAAGGCATAAGGGGTCGAGGTATAAAAGTGAGTTTTAGTGGGTTATAGTCGCATTAGATTTATGATATTAGTATAATTAAGTGAGTAAATAGGGTAAAGAGGGAAAATAAAGTAGCATATAATAAATCGAGGCATAGGTTAAGAGATATAATAGGGTTAAGTAAAGAGAGTAAAGTAAAGAGAGATATATATAGGCGTAGAAGAAAAACATATTAGTAGGTGAGGTAGAGGTTAATGGTTATATAGGATAGGTTTTAATTATAGGTGTAATGGGTTAGAGGGAAAACATAGTATGAGTTATAGAGGGTAAGGATTATAATTTTAAGGATAGATAGATATAATATAAGGAAGGCATTAGTAGAGTAGTAGCGATATAATAATAGTGGATAGATTATATATAGACGCATGGGTTAGGGGTTAGGCAGGGTTTAGAGCGGGGTTATATATAAGGTAATTAAGTAATTAAGGAGATATAAGGTAATTAAGTCATTATAATAAGACGAGGTAATTAAGTCATTATATAGGGACGAGGTAATTAAGTTATTATATAGAGACGAGGTAATTAAGTTATTATATAGAGACGAGGTAATTAAGTTATTATATAGAGACGAGGTAATTAAGTTATTAAGATAATATATAGTAAGCATATTATTAGGGAGAGGCAGTATAATTAAGTAATATAATTAAGCAATTAGGTAGATAAAAGTAATTAAGGAAATACGGTAAGATAGGGTTAATAAGTAATTAAGTAGATTAAAAGATAAGGAGTAGTGGAGTAGTTATATAGTAAGATATATAAAGGAGGAATAGAGGTTAAAGATTAGGGTTAGGGGTAAGAGTAAACGTTAAGGTTAGGGTTAGCGGTATTTTTAAGGGTTAGGGTTAGAAGCATTAGGGTTAAGGTTATATTTTTAGGGTTAGAAAAGAGAGTAGTTTTTAGAGGTAAGTAAGGAGTAAGTTAGGTTAAGATAAGGGTTAGGGGATAGAGTAGTAAGGGGTTTAAGATAGATAATATAAAGCAAATGAATAATAAGTAGACGTTAGAGTATTAAGAGTTATAGGTTAATAGGGGAGTAGGTATAAGGTTTAAATATTATTTTGAGTTAGGTTTAATATAGTAAAGCAGGGGAGAAATAATAGGGAGAGGATAGGGGAAGGTTTAATTAGAGTAAGAAGTAAAATAAAAGGAGAGTATTAAAGTAGGGTAAGGAAAGAGCAAATAGTTTAGGTATAGGGATATATATATATATAGTAAAGGTTAGTAAAGTAGAGTTTTAAGTGGTTTACGTAGGGTTATAAGAGGGTTAGTAAAGAGAATAGGGGGTGAAAGAAGGAGAAGGGTTTTAGTTAATAAAGGATAAAGAAACGATAAAGGGTAGAGAGGTATAGGAAAAGAAAGAGAGAAAAGAAAAATAAAAGGGGGAGTAAGAAAGGTTAGATAAGATAGGAGGAAGTATAAGAGGGTTAGAAATAGAGTTATTAAGAAAGGGTTAAGTAGTAAGTTAGGTATCTAAAAGGTAAGGGCAATATTAAGGTAGATATAATTAAGTATTAGGTTTAATTAAGGGTTAGAGAGGTAAGTAGAGAAGGGGAGGGTTAGAAGGATAATAAGATAAGGGATTATATTAAGGAGAAAAAGGTTAGTAAGTATAAGGTAGGAAAGTAGGCAGGGTAAGGTTATTTCATAGCGAGTTATTAATAGTTAATTAGTATTAACGTAGGATTAAGAGCGGGGAAGAAAAAGAAAAAATAAGAGTAGTTAGGGAGTAAAGTAAATAATATAGATATAAGAAGTTTAAGATTAATTAATATAAGTTATTTTATAGTTTAAGAGTATAAGAAGAGAAGAATTAAATTAAAAGGGAACGTAAGCGTTTAAAGGGAGTCTAGTAAAGTTAATAAATAGTTCAGGTAGGTTTAGGCATAGGAGAGCACAGGAGTAAAAGCATAAAAAGAGAGGGGTAATATATAAGTTAAGAAAAGATAGAGGAGTATTATTTACAGAGTTAAGTAAAGTAATATAGTTAGGTTTTTTAAGTATTTTAAGTTTATAAGGTAGGTAAATAAGGTTTAGGTTAAAGCAAAAGTGGTTTAAAGTATTATAGAATATAGGGTAAAAGAAGTAAAGAAAGAGATAGCAAGTAAGGAGGAGTATAGATAGGGCGAAGTGGTTTATAGGTATTTTATAGTTATATTTAGTTAGGACGAGAAGCGTAGTTATTTAGAGAGTTAGAAGGGTAAATGGGATTAAAAGGGAAAAGGTTATTAAGATAGAGTTAGAAGGCATTAAGAAAGGTAGGGGTTATTTATTTATTAAATATAAGATAGGGATAAAGTAGGAGGGTAAGTATTTTAGGGAAGGTTTAGGGTTAGGGAAAGAGTTAAAGGGGATAAGAAGAGAGAAAAGAAGTAGAAAGAGGTTAGTAAATAGCAAAAAGGTAAAAGGCAGTTAATATAAGGAGAGTAAGGTTTAGAAAGAAGGTAAAATTAGGTAGGTATAAAGTATAAGAGTAGTAGAGGGTAAAAAAAAGTAGGAAGGTAAGCGCGAGAGGAAGGGATAGCAAAGTTAAAGAGTTCAGGACGGGGCAAAAAGAGTAAGGAAAGAAGAATAATATTAAGGCAGTAGGGTAAGGTATAAGGTTAGAGATAGGAGGAGAGGTAGAAATAAAGCAAGAGAAGTAGTAAAAAGGCGAGTAGGCAAAGTGCGCAGGTATAGGAGTAGGGTTAGGGTCGAAGAAGGTATAAAGAGGATATTAAGGTTAGGGTAGTAGTAGGCATAGCAAGGTAGAGGTTAGTTTTTAGGCGTCGTATTAAAGGCGGTTTTTAGAGGCAAGGAATATAAAGGTTTAGGGTTAGGCGTAGAAGAAGGTAAGTTTTAAGGGTAAGAGTAGGTTAAGAAAAAAAGAGGAAGGATAAAGGGAGAAGATAGAAGAGAGGAAAAAAGGGGTTATAAGTAGCGTTAGAGAGGAGGGTTAGGTAGGGAGAAAGGAGGAGAGAGGGTTAAGAGGTTATGGTTAGTAAAAAGGAGATATAGAAGAGTTAATAAAGAGTGGAAAGGGTAAGGGTAAAGAGGTTAGGTTAAGTATTAGGGTAAGAAGCGTGAAAAGGCGTTAGGGTAGGAGGTTAAGTTAAGAGTTAGGGTTAGTTACGAAGGTTATAGCGATAAGAAGGTAGAGAGTTAAGTAAGTTTTAGACAAAGGTAGATTTTTTTAAAGGAAAAGAAAGGGAAAAAGTAATAAGAAAAAGGAGGAAAGAAAGGGAGAGTAAGGAAAAGGTAAGAGAAAAAATAAATTAGTTTAGGTTTAGTATATTAGGGAAGTAAAGATATAAATAAGGGTTAAAGGAGGGTAAAGAGTATATATAGGGTAAGAAGATAAAGTAAAATAAAGGGTTTAATAATATAAGTAAAAGTATAATTAAATATAATTAAAGTAAGTTTTATAAGTAAGGTAAGAAAAGTAAAAAGTAATTAATATAGAAAAAAAGAGTAAGAAGTAAATATAATAAAAGTTAAGGTTAAAAGGGTTAAGAGAGGAGAGAGGTAAGAAGGGTTAGAAAAGGAAAAGTAATTATAAAAAGAGGTAAAAGAAGTTTAGCAGGGAAAAAGAAAAGTTAAGTAGCAGAGTAGAGGGTAGAGAAGGAAAGTAGTGGGAAGAAAGCAAGGAAGAAAGGGAGTAATAAGTATAAAGGTTAAGGGGAGTTATAAGTATTAGGGTATAGAGGCGAAGAAAGAAGGTTTAGGTAAATAATTAGTGAAGAGTAAAGAGTTAGTGAGGGTTAAAGAGGAAGGAGGTAAGGGTTAAAGAGGAAAGAGGTAAGGGTTAAAGAGGAAGGAGGTGAGTTTATAGGAGTAATTAGTAGAGTAGGGTTATTTTAGAGTTAGTAGTAGCTATATTTAAGAGAAGAAAGTAAAGTAAGAGTTTTTAGGTAAAAAGAGTAGTTTTATAAGTTAAGGGGAAGTTATAGTTAAGAGTAGGGTTTAAAAGGGGGTTATTTATAAAAAGAAAAGGTAGGGTTAAAAGGGTAATAGAGGGGGGAGGGTAAGTTATTTAGGTTAGAGGAGGAAAGTTAGGTAGGGTTAGAGGAGGGAAGTTAGGTGGGGTTTAGTAGAGTAAAGAAGTGGCTAAAAGAGTAGTAGGTATAAAGGAGAGTTAGTAGGAAGTAGAAGAGGCAGGGGAGGGGTTAAGGTGTAAAAGAAGGTAAAGTAGTATTAAAGAGTAATTAAAAGAGGGGGTTAATAGAGAAGTAAGGGAAAAGGAGTAGTAAAGTTATTGAGGTTAGTGAAGGTATTAGGGAAGTAAGGGGTTTTAGGTGGTATAAGAGGAGGTTAGTTTAAAGAAGTTAGGGAAAGGAAGGGGAGAAATTTAAGGGGAGTATTTAGGTAGAGGAGAAAAAGAGAAAGAGAAAAAAGAAGAGAAAGAGGAAGAGAAAAAGGAAGAGAAAGAGGAAGGGAGTTAAGGGGGTTTATGACCTTGCGAAATTCAATTTCTAGAGGTTGGGTTAGACTAAGAATAAAGCGAGCGAAGGTGATGTGTAGTAGTGCTGATAGCTAGCTAAGGCAAGAAGGCAAGTAGAGGGGTTGTAAAAGGAGCCGGCAAGGTAAGATTTGTACCCCAGGGTATAAAGCCGACGGCTCTAGAGTCTCACGGAATGCTTTAAACCAAGGGAGGAGAGCGTAGAAACTTTCAACCCCGGGGTACAAAGCCTGCCTGACCGGCTTTCTGAAAGGCTAGGGTCCGACCTTTGTACCCCGGGTTACAAACAGGAGGCTCTTAATCTCTAAGAGCATTTCCCCCGGGAAAACAAAGCTTTCGTACCCCAGGGTATAAAATGAAGGCCTAAACCCTTTCCTTTATTAAGGTTCTCTGTTCTCTGTTCTCTGTTCTCTGTTATTCTCTGCTAGCATTTGGGCTTGTTCGTCAGGGTGCAAGGTCTAAAGGCTAGAACTCGGAAAAAAGTGATAAACCCACTGTTGAGAGCTAGATGTCGGGATTAAGAATAAGCGCCCATATTGCTATAGGTGATAGAGAGTAGTTAGTCAAATGGCGCCTCTATTGATAGCAATAACTGTAGGCAGCAAATAAGTTTATGTGACTTGTTGGAGGCGACTTAAATAGAATACTCCTAATCTCTGAGGCATCTAGTGTTGCTACCGAGAAAAGAGGATAGGCTGGTTAATTTTTAAGATCTGGGGATGAGAAATAATAGAAGTTGGAAGTTGCTATGCTGTGCGTTGGGTGGGAGAAGCGAGCTTATGAAGGAGGAAAGAGGACCCCTGTCCGCTGTCTAAGCCCCGGCCTCTGGGCTACCCTATATCTATTATTATATATCATCACATTTGTGGTCTTAGATCCGGGATAAGCGGCAAAGGGGATGAGAATGTGTTAAATTATTAAGAAGCTAACTTACGAAAATGGTCTTATTAGTCACAAGACTTTGTCCAAGTAGGAATATCCGATTGAGAGAAATGCAGTTCGCTTGTGTAGCAGGAAGGCAAACCAACTGATTCACCCTCGGACGTCAACAGTGTCTATGAGCATCACAACGCGTCACGTTCTTGTTGATAGGGTTGATCTGACCGGGGACACGCGTTTTCCTCTACCCATTTCAAGTTAAGCGCCAGTCATCTAAGTTCACTGTACAAACAAAGAGATCCTCCCTCAACCTCTCATCCCATCTGGACGTCCGGGATCGCCTCTTTAGCCTGCTCCCGCGTCCACTCTTCCACGTCCACTTGCATGCATTGCTGAAACGATGCTCTACCCTCTATGATATCCCGCCTCGTGAGCTCCGTAGGTCTATTCCAGTACGATAACAGACTACGAGTCGGGTGAGACTTTCCGAGTGGCCATTTCTCGATACCAAAACGATTGCCAAAGAAATCTATCAGACGCTTGACCGTGATCGAGATATCTGCGATAGTCTGGCGTGTCGCTGGATCGCTACCATCAAGTGGCCCGTCTCCACGAAGCACGAGCGTGATCTTCTCTGCATTAGTGAATAGGAAAAGGTCTTCCAAACGCTTCCGAGTTCGTCTTGCCACGATGTCTCCGCTAGGCTGAATGCGATCCGGACTATTGCTTTTCTCTTCCTCGCCGATGCCGTCATGAGGATAAAAAGGGTTATCCTCTTCGTCATTTTCCCAGTCGGAGCCATCATGGAGGCCTGTTTCGACAACGATATATCGAACCAATGGTGCTATGGGTACTGCTGGTGTGTCGAGATCGTACTGGTCACATTGGAATTCGCATAGCCAATGTAGCCTCACATAGAACTTGTTTTCGCCGTAGTGCACCTCACGGGCCTCTTTCACCACCTGTTTCCCTATCGCGCCCTTGCCCACAAATAGCGGCTGCAGGAGCAGAACGCCGTCGGAAATTTTTGGATTTAACTCATTATCATTATCTCCTTCCTCGATGATGACTGGCTCGGGTTGTACTAGATGTTGATAGAGTATGGACTTGCGCTCTGTGAGGGGTAACTGCAAAAACTGTGCCACGGTCTGGCCGTGGAGCATTTCGCGGACTTTTGCAAACTCGCTTGCGAAAAAAATCGCTTCGTCGTCATCTGGCCTGACCATGGTTGTAGTTGTGATAATGAATGATGTGTGAGGGGGTTATTGCTGTGAGGTCGATCGAATGCTGAGGCAACTAGAGACGGTCGAAACTAGAGTTTGAAGATTCCTTAAGGGGAAGGCGGAGAGGGGAAATGAGCTGCTCTCGTCACACTGTCTAGCAAGAAGCATGTGGTTGGTCGTCGATATGACTTTGATTCACATAAGGTGGCGCGTATTTACTTCTTAGCCTAGTTTAGTAAGGGCTCAAAACGGTGACCCCCCCTGGCCCTGTCTGATCACGGTCCCACACCAGACGACAACCTATGCATGGATGTATGATGGAAATATTTAATTGACGGTTTGGGTCTTGCCTACCCCTGAATCTCTACGTGCGAGTTAAGTGGCTTCTACGCTTAAAATCCGCACGCATCATCGTTTCGGAGCACGGCGGCCATCGGAATCTTGGTTCCTACACATTTCCGGTTCAGAAATATCGATACGATAATAAGCCTGTCAGGGCCGCGCGAGCTTTCATCATCATCATCAATCATCATCCTGCGCCTGGCCGCCAAGCGATCGGAGCGACATGGCACCACCGTCGTCGACAGACGTTGACATGAGGCGGTCGAACAAAAGGAAACGAGCAAACAATACTGATGAGCAAGAGAAGAAAGAGACAAAGAAAAAATACTTCAAAGAGGAGGATTCCGTCCGCGAGCAGGCACGAAATCACCGGATCCTGACGGCTCGTATGCCCGTCAACGCCCTGACTTCTACATGGAGCCTGGGAAAGAACCGACGACTGGATGTGAAGCATGTGCAAACTCTCTGCACCATATTCGCACAGGGGGGGCTAAACCGGAAGGCGGAAGAGAACCATCTCTTGGTCCTCTGCAGCAGGGTTGATGTCTCGAGGATGATGGATCATCTTAGGCGACAGGGCCAGCCGGACAGCCTTGAAGCATCGGGAGAATTGCCCTTCTTCAAAGAATGGTTGTCGGTTAACGGAGGGAGCCTGGTGGAGATCATGGCTGGGCAACATCGCGTCAAGGCTCTGGAGGCCTACGTGCGGAAGACGGGTGCTGCGGAGGAGGAGCTATGGTGGACCTGTGAGCTCTACGACCAGGGTAAGTTCTGATGATCGCCAATGTTCGATGTCTCGGGTATGATAGTGTACCCAGCAGGATACTGACGCGGCCAAACATATGATAGACACCCTGCCTCTAGGCCTTAATCTCAAGCTCCGAGTAAATCGACAAGACCCAGCCATGGCTGACAGTCATGGCCAGGTTTGGATGCAGGTCGTTGCAGCGTCGAGTCAAGACCCCAAACTGTTTCGCGGCAAAGCTGCCGAAGTCGAGGAGCAGATGATAGATATCCTATAGCTGGGTAGCGAGAAGCTGTTTCCCACTCGTCGTCTGGCTACGATATGGAGGAATGAGAGATGGAGGGAGATGGCTACGCGCTGGTGTGAGACATCTATTGGCAGAGCCACCTTCAAAATCTCGGCTTGGGACTGGATGATTAGTTATAGAATTGACGATGTAGGTACAATGGCTAACCAGAGCCGATGGTACGAGACACTTTTGACTAACAATAACGTCTGTCCTTTTTTTGTAGTACTGGTTCACGGTCTTCCGCAGTGTATTGCAAATGCTCTCTCAACTTCCCGGCGATGCTGCTAATGATGTGGAGCTGAGCGATTGGAAGAAGATGTCGGACTCTCTCGGCTTAATACACATAGATGACCAGGTTCGGAGGCTTTTTTACCTAATAATACTGCCATCGGCGGCGGCCGCCATTAGATCTACCACAAAGCGTCAACCGGGGTTTCTTTCTGCAATGGATGATCTGGGGTATTATGAAGTTTGCAAATGGATCGCAAGCACTCGCCAGCTACGGTTCCCCAATATCTACCGCATTGTGTCTCTGACTAAGGAAGAGGGGAAGGTGCTGTTCCAGGTCATGAGTCACGTTGTGGCTTGGCTGAACGCGACGCCGACGACAATTGTCAACCGACGCGACAATAATAAGCCGCCTTTGCGGGCTGATCTTGCCACGACGCTGGAGCATTGCTCGGACAAGATCGTCCGGGCAGCTGAGAAGAGACTTGGCACTTTCGTCTGGGATCTAGACCGTCTCAGTTCAACCGCCGAGAGTGCTTCCATCCTCCTGCAGCATGAAGTCCTTAATTTCGTACTGCAGCATCTCGCCGAGTTCAGAAGTTCGGCGGTCAAGCCATACCTCGAACAAGCACCCAAAGAAGTCGACGTCGCTCAATACACGAAGCGCTTCTCGCATGAGATGTGGAGCGAAGTACTGACGATTGTCCAGAGGTGGGTTGGACATGACTTTCACTCCGAATGGATGCAGCGGCCTCCTCGTAGTGATGCCCGCCACGACTACGTTCATGCCCAAGATGCCGCCGGGTCTCCTCGGGCTGACGGTTTGAGCTTAACTGAGTCATTTCGTACTATCATCAAAGATGATCCGGAGCTTGGAGCCGACGCTGCTTTCCTGGGGAAGCTTAGCTCCAAAGCCTTCGAGGCGGCGCTGAGCGGGTGGTTTGCTCGGCAGCAAGGGTATCATCACCATCATCGTCAGCATCCTGATACGAGGAGCCACCATGGACCAGGGGGGGAAAGTATGCCGGCGACAGCCAATGCCACAAGGGATCTTAACGGGGGGCGGGGGGTTTCGGCGTCAGGAGAAGCAATGGAAAGGGGTCAGGATGGCAGTCCCGCTGTCGTTTTAGACAGCGACGACGGGGGCTCGTCGCGATCAGACAGCCCTTCTATGGCTGAGACCACACAGATCCCGGTGCATACAATAGGGGCTACGGAATCAATTTCAAGCCATACGCGGGCTGTCACACCACAGCGGCATCCTCTGCCCGGGGGTCCGCAGGCAAAGAGACGCCCTAGGCAAAAGGAGAAAATTGGAGGAACGCCGCGAGCGGTCGCATTATCATCCCCCTTCCGGCCAAATGGCTCTAGGGGAAATGAAATGCCTACTGGGGGGCTGCCATCATCATCGTCCGCTTCACCGAGACCAGAAGGCACGGGAGCTGCTAGGCCGGCCCGAACAGTACAGCATGAACCCGCATGGGCACGCGGTGTTGAGGCATCTTAGAATATAGTAATGCTTTTTATCTTGCCTGTAGCGATGCGACTAATTGGTGCCTACCGGCTCTGTGGCAGTCTCTTCCCTCCTTTCATCTGCGAAGTCGCCTTATTCCGCCCAGATCGACCATGGCGATTACAGTCAGCCCCTACGGAGATGTAAGGATCCTATACTTACGACTTGATCAACAGGAGAGTTTCATTTTAAATAAACTTTCACTAACTTAGCTTTGTTTCATCCCCTTTCTAACCCCGGGGTACAAGAGGCTCCTGATTCTTAGTATGTGTGATTGTGGCTTATGTGGAAATGAACGCGGCTAGGGTGGCCTGAATCTATCCTGGTAAAGTTCACACATGGCGATGCGTTCCTTCCCAGTTCCAGGTCTCTGGACGTCCCGCCATTATTAGTTCCTGATAGACTCAATAAGACAACATTTTATCATTATGATACCCTGTGCTGGTGTGGCCGCGTGTAGTTTCCATCACGAACTGACGATAGGCTTTGCTTAATACCGCTCTTTCTGCTTCGAGTGCTCTCTCATCGGGGGAGCTGACCCAGAGCGACTCACACACAACACTCGTTGTCGATATAATGGATGAGCCTGATCTTCTTCTGGACGAAGTTGACGCATTTGAAGATTGTATTGACGCGGACGCCACCGAGGAGAGTAATGATGACGGTATTGAAAGCTTTGCGGGCACCGAATTTGTGGATGAGCTCTTCGCTCATGGTAGCGACCTGGACGAGAATGGCGGGAGGCCGCTCAAGGCCAAGAATGAGTTCAAGATTGACCACTCGAGTGGAAGTTTCAGAATGAAACGTCAGTAAACAGCCTTACCATCCGATTTCAACGAGCGCTCCTCTATTAACAGTCACCGCGTTATATTACAGCCGAGAATTTCATGTCGCGAACGAACGATCCCAACTTCGATGCCGCTCAAGCGCTAGAGATGTTTCAGCGGAGATACACGATGGACTATGGAAGGAAAGCTTCTGGGTCCAAAGCAGCCGATCCCGAAGACAGGTACTTTCCCATCTTCCATCTGGATATGATCAGTATCGTCGGCCGACCTCTACAACCGATCACGCGCCGAAGTGGTTTCTTCGACAACGTCACATTCACTCTGAGACACTGGCATTCGTCGTACGTCGGCAAACACGTAACGACCAATCTGCCCTTCGACATCCGCAACCGAACCTTTCGAATCGCAACCGCGGCGTCCCGTGAACTGTGGTTCATAGTGATGCATCCGGTACACAGTCAGATGGATGACCTGTCCGGTTCGCAGGGCCAACGTCGACAACGGCAAAAGGCTTCCCGTCGAAGCAGCGCCCTCGAGCGACATCACGCGAAAGCTCTTGCGGAATACATCATTGGTATCTTCACGGATGGAGAGCTCCTGGGCGAAGGTGTCGAGCCCTCCTGGGGTTTAAATGACCGACGTTCGTCGAGCCTATCGTACGATAAGTGGACGACCTTCCAGACACTGTTTATGGATAACTGGTCAACCTTCTCCCGGGATCATGCCTATGACCGTTTCTGGCTTGACAATAAACCTGCATTTCACACATATGACTACGGAGCCAATATCGAAATCGAGGTCAACGAAGAACTCAAAAAACTTCCCATGGAGACGCGTTTGCGACCAGAAAATGAGGATGAGGACGAAGACCCGGATTCTGACTCTGATACTGACTCCGACTCCGGCTCCGGCTCCGACTCTAATTCCACCTCCAATGTTGGTAGAAACGGAGATCATCGGAGCAGAAGAGCAAACGATGACGAAACTGAAGCATCATCATCGGCGGGCCGCCGAGCACTCGACAACAGCTTGGCTGATGACGATGCCGGGACCAACGACGGCAACTAGGAGCACCTGTACAGCGGTGGACTTGAGCATCTTCGGACTGAACTAGAGAAGAAGTACAATATCGACAATATTGACCAGATCTCATACGCACTGGCAGCCGACGTCAACTGCATTGAGCGTACGCCAAACCGGTCTTCCGATGGCGGCCAGAATACCGGTGGTGCAGTGTCCCTTCTAGCAGACCGACGCAAACTTGTCGAGCACTATGGAGGCTTGCGGGGTTTCACGTTCTATCCCCTTGCATTCCACCCCAGGTACGGGAACTTCTCGTCGCCTCGCCCGCCGCGTTTCTTGGATGATGTATGCCTCGTGATGCGAGACAACATGAGCTATCGCAACAACGGTGCTGAGGACGTCTTATCCTTCGGCTACTTTCATGCGTACTCAAATATCAAACGGACGATCCGAAGCCGCCCGGAGGACCTGCTTCCCGCCCGAGGCATCGCCACCGGTGCCCTTACTCTACCACCCAGCGAGGCCTGCCAGAGAGCGCATATCCGCGCCCGCCAACAGCGGCTGCTGCGGACTCTTTCCGGCGAACAAACACCCGAGCAGCCAGGGTTGTCCATACCCTTCGCGCGCGAGCAACATCGAATAAAGACGGCCATGTCACAGAACCAGGTTGCATTCCGGATGGAGCAAGTGGTGACCATCAGGACAAACAAGCTCGAGAGTCACCGACGTCACTTCTTCAGTGTCCTTCAGCCCATCTTTCAGCTGATACGCTTCTTCCTCAAAGAGAAGCGGTCATATACCTCCGTGCTACGGGGCTTCAAACCATCCATCTTCCCCAATGTGCTCTGTTCCTTCGCTAGACTGTTCGAGCTGACGTTGGCGGAAATGCACCAGCGATTCCAGGCACGGGCCGACAAGGGACTCGATCTGGCTCTCTCGGAGGCCGTTGCGGTGCTAGATCGGCTGGGAAACTACTGCTTCACGGGCGACTCCAGGGTGCTGATGAGCACTGTGCTCCGGCCGCTGTTTACCACTGATAGTCTGAAGTTGGGTGCGTGGCCCTACGTGTCCGCCGACATGCTCGACTTTCGAGGGGCGAGTGGAAAGATGGACGTCGTCAGGTGGCCGCGGACCAAGGATGAAGAGCGCAAGCCTATACTGTTACATCTCGCATCGTTGGAGTACCACTACGGCCGGGTCGTGGCGGCAAACTGCCATAGTCGAGTATGGTTCGGTCAGCTTGGAGCGGAGACCATCAATCACATCGGCAGCGCCAACAAGTTCATAAAGAAGATATTCCGTGGCTTCTGGGTGCCTCAGATGGTATCGTTCATGGCTCATTAGCTTCGAATTCAGCTTAACCAAGGAGCTCGTAGCGGCAGGGACCCAACGGAACACCTTCACCGATCCCAGCGTTTCAGCACGATTTTGGAAGCCTGGGAGCTGAGCGAGGAACCCTTTAGTAGTGAGTGAGTTAAAAATTGGTCTGATTCCATTCGGTGCTATTGTAAGCTAACGCCTAATGAAGACAGCTCGAGAAGCTGTTTCCCGACGGATCGACCGGTGATGCTCCAGTACCATTGCCCGCCCCTTCTACATCGAACAAGGCACGATGCGACTTCGCGGAGGAAATATACAACGCGTGTCTTAGGGATGATAAAACTACCTGGCAAGCTGTAGCATCTAAGAATGCCACATGGCCATCCATGCTTCGTGAGGCTATCCGCAGCACAAGTAAGGCGGATGTGACGGCGCAGGAGTGGATCGATGGAATCGCCAAGCAGATGGCGGAAGCCGGCATAGACTGGGTCCCGGGTTGTCACTGTAAGCGGCTCACGTCGCGACGTGTTGTCCTACTAGACAGGATTCACCGGTACAAAAGATCGCAGAAGATGATGATGCTTCCGACTGGCCCGCCGGGTAGTCTCAAGCGTGCGGCGAAGGAAGCGGAGCTGCGGCTGACGGCAGAGGAACATGCACTCAAACGGAGTAGAAAAAGGAGGATTGATCTAGGTTCCGAAGTCCCTTTCAAAAAGGTCCCTAAGGTCGTCCAGGAGGGATTCGCTAAGCTGGAGGGGTACTACACCAAGACAGATTTGAGTGCAGTCCGACACTTGACTCTGGCTTACAGCTGTTTGGTAGACTGCCTAGGCGATCCGCTCTGTGATCTAATGCTTATGCTGGCGCTGACATTCGCGGCCTGCACGGTGACACCGCAGATTGGAGAGGGGGAAGCTGAGTTTCGTCCGACTAAGAAAAAGAAGGACTCAGACATGCTGGCAGCGGCAATGGTTACGCGGATGCTCTGGTTTATACGGAGTGAAGCATTTCCGTGGGAAGAAAACGACAAGGGTGTGTTACCAGTCGCTAAGATGACGCGAAAACTTGGTGAGTCCGATCCACGGATGCACTTGAATGTTATGAGGCTGATCGTTTCTGCGTCACTTCCCCCTCCCTCTCCCTTCTCTATCTCTGTCTCTCTCTGTCTCTCTCTGTCTTGTTATCTCTCTTCCTGGGATATAAATAGCTGATGTCTTTGTGGAAATGCAGAGAATAGAGGGTTTAATAATCGCGGATTGCAGAAGCTTGGATGGATAGACGTGTCGGGTAACCGTCGAACGCCACGGACGACGGAGTCGAAGCTCAGACCGGAAGAGGAGCTTTACGAGGACCGCAAGAGATTGATTTCTGCAATGAAGAATGCGGAAAAGTTCATCTCCTTGGTATTTGGAAGCGACGATGAGGCTTGGGTAGCTCGGTGTTCTTCGATTATTCGGGATAGGCGATAATGACCGTGACCGTAATTGACATAGTTTGGGGGGTGGATGGAAGGGGGGAGATGAAACTCTCTCCATTTCTTGTTTTATCAGGCTATTAGAGAGATACCGGAGAGGTGCGGGGTTGTAGGAGAGGCCTAGGCGCCTATGGGAGCAGGGCGGCTGTTCGTTGTAGTCACGTTGCATATCCTCAATCCAACAACAACCAAGCTTGAGGATAAGTAGCAGCAGCAGGGTAGGTAGCATAATCTCAAGGGTCACGTGATATGGAACCATAACCTGCAGTAGTCAGAGGGAGAGAGCAGGGTTCTCAATAGTTCTGAATAAATCTTCTTTTTTCACGGCAAATACCAGTTACCTCAACTCTTAGCAAACTATAGCAGAATTACACTCACGGCCAACGCATACATCCGGCATTACTAGTTATGACAGCTACAGAACTCTACACGATCGCGCTCGAGCGGTCCACGCAGCCAGATCTACCAACAGAGCACAACGAGGTTCCGCACCGCATGGCACGGCTATCAGATACAGACCGCGCAGCCTGCGAAGGATGGCTCCAGGAGATGAACTTCCTCCGCCCAGGGGAGGCAGAGGACGATGAAGTCTGGGAAAGGATCAAGAGAAACTGGATCGGATACCTATCGGCGACGAGCCCCACGCCGGATGCAGCGCTGGCACCGAACCGCAAGGTTGTGCAGTTCAGGAGTGGCGGCGAGGATGCGAGAGAGCAGAGACGCAGGTTTGTCCAGGATCGTCAGAGGCGCATGATCATCCAGTCGGCCTTCTGGAACGGGCTGGACGGGATAGAGGCCATGACGGAGCGATGGCCACGGGCGGCGCGGGCCGCATTGAACAGCATGGATGAGAGCGGGGAAGATGAGGGTCGAGGTGCGTTTGAGAGCCTCGCGGCCGTCTGCGACCTCAGTCGGCGACGACGATACCAGTCCATCTGGACGAGCCTGGTGGGGTTCATCGCTCATTCGCAAGACGAGGGCACGTTGGAGGAGATGGGTATGCGGTTGACGGAGAGCCAGATCGACGACATCCTAGATATCGAGCAAGAGGTCTGGCAGGTGGATCTCAAGGCGATAGCGCGGAGGCGGGAGAAGGGAGGGTTCGAGGGCGTCTGGGCACCGATCCAGCTGCTGCTTATGAAGGCGTTGAGGAAGCCTAAGTCGACGCCGCGGAACAACCCGCTCGTGTGGTGGATTGCGGTCCTCGCCCGATCGGCGGTGTCGGGGGATGATGGCGATAGGGACTTTATCAGCCGAGGGCGGTTCCACAAGAACCCGATGCCGATGGATATCGACCTCGGGGAACGGCTGCGAGCGATAGTGCACTACAGCAAGGTCATTGTGCTCGACGATGCCTTCTCGACCTGGCCGGAAGAATCAGGGTGGATGATGGAGGTGCAGAGCAGGCTGAATATGGTGAGTATCGAATGGATCAACGACGAGGGGGGTTCTAGGCCAGATGGACCACCCGGTGATGGCGGGCCGGTGTATTCGACGGATGCGTGGCGGTCCGTGGTGGCACACATAGCCGAACAGACGAAGAAGTATCTTGGGGGGAAGCAGAGGACGGCGATATATAGGTTGCGAATGTTGGCTAATGCGATGGGGTAGGTATAAGAGGATAAGTAGTCTATGGCTTATGATTATTAGGCGTAAACTAGGCACTACCTAATCAGGGTGGTAGAGGGGAAATAATTTATAGATCTATTATTCTCCTATCCTAGCGCTCTAGTAATCAAAAGGTATCTAAGGCCTAACTAGTTATTGCCTTAAGAAGAAGAATAATACCTAAAAATAACTAGAAACTAAAAGAAAACCCTCAGTTCTCATAATAACCATATATAACTACCTCCCAGGCGATATCTAGCTACCTTTGAATGAACCAGAGGGCAAGTCCTGGCTCAGAGAAGGGCTAATTTATACCATATAGGCTTAGTTAGCGGCGATAAAACGGCTAGAGTGGCTTTACCTGTGCGTGCTGTCTGGACTCTCAATCTTATCAATCAGCGCCATTCTATAAATAAGTACGATACATGAGGCCTTAGACGAACTTACGGGTTGCAATGAGTAATATTATAATTAATCCTGAATTGCAATAAGCTTGATGAACTGTTTTTTTCCCCTTCTGGAAGGATATTTCAAGCAAACCTGCTTCTTCCTTATTCTCTGCTCTACGGTAAAACATATAATCTAGGTTCTTAATTATTATCGCTTTATATTCTTTATTATATAATAAGAACTCTATATGGCTATTTAAAGGGTAGCTAGTAATAATAGAGACTATAGGGAATAAGAACTAGGGCTTTTATGCAAGTCTGGCAAAGATATATATAATAGCTAGTACGACAAAGAATATACCAAGACCGGGCATTAATAGAAAAAGCCAGCGCAACAACCTCCAAACCCCCAGACCTAATAGTCATCCATATAACTTATCCGTGACATCCACGATGACGGTGCCAGAGGCAGGATCGCGCATATACGGTCCTACCTCTGGATCATTGAGAGGGCTCATGTCTGGGTTGCATACCCAAATGACTGGACGTCCGAAAGGTATGGTTATGCTTCTTCCATCTTGTTCCTCGACGAAAAGCTGCATTTGACAGCCAGCCAGATGCCGCTTGCATGACAGATTTTGCAAGCTGACGTTCTTCAGCACGACGTGAGTGATGCCGGGCCTCCGCACCTCATCCACGTCCCAACGATTTACCATGAAAGCCGGGCGGCCGAATGTCAGAGCCAACGTAGTCTTCCCACATCCGGGCGGTCCAATAAGGACGAGCGAGGAGGGCCGACCCTCACCCGTACCGTTGATGAATGGCAAGGCCTCCGCAAACCAGTCCTGTACTCGAATGGGCAGGCGCCAAGGGCGAAGCTCAAAGGCCGGCACATGCGGCAGAGCAGGCGGCGGTTCCTTGCTTTTTAAGAATGCCTCACACTTGCCAGACATGTCTGGGAAGTGTCCTCTGAGAATAACCTGAGCTTCATCGCGAGAAGATTTCTCGTCAACAACCCTCCGGATGAGCGCTTTCTGGTACGGGCTAAAGCGCTCCTCACTCTCACACGGGTCAGGTTCGGAAAGAAATGCAAGTTTATCCATTGCTGAAACTCTTGAGGGAGGGATATTGCCGTACTTTATAGTAGACTTGAGGGTATAAGGGTAAGGAGGGGAGGCTTAGATGGGTTTTGGCCTTGTTGTAAGGTGAGAGTCGCGAATTGTCACGCAACGCGAGGAGGGGTAATATATAAACGCGTAATCACGTGCACTATACTGAGAGATGCTGAGTATGGTGAGCATAATTGGTTGGCTGGAAGTCCCGGAGTTGCAGTATGACAATATTCCTACTGCCAATGGCTTCAGTGTAAAAAGCTGACGGATAAATCGGCTATAGCAGAGCCTAGGTGGGATTTAAAAGCGGCGGTATGCGCTAGGCCCTGAACAGAAAACCGCGACACTGAGATAATACAATAAGTCTGAGTGTCGCGGTTTTGGCTACTAAATTCGGCGAAGAACATCGCCGCTTAAATGAATTCTATACAACCAACACAGCATCCGGCACGACTCTAGAGACCTTGCATCCTGCTGGTCTTGGAATCCCTTCAAACCTGGGGGTAAGTGTCTATGCGTGCCCATCATAGTCCTTAAGCCTTTATTACTATTATCCCTCTTACCTTTACCCCCTAGAATTGACTATCTAAGCGTCCTGCGAGGCTTAATTAATTGACTGGTTAGCAATGACGAGCCTTAGGGATCAGCAAAACAACACTTTACTGGATGGACTTGACGGCGATGGACTCAAGGTAGAGTGCCGTGGATCTATGTGGGCCTGGGGGTGGACTTGAGTAGAAATATCATTGAAATTGAGGTATAATATACCCCACGAGCTATTATCTCAGCTTTCCTGCAATACTCCATAGAGACTTGCACCTTCAACCATCCTATAGCGCTTTCCTAGGTCCGTTGCTAGAGCCAAGAAGACATGATCTAGGTGTTTTCTAATCATCATTACTTCGGTCGTATCTCCCCAGAGCTCGAACCTGCCAATACCTTGCAACATATCCATAATATGGTTAGGGCACAGGGGTTCCTGCTTCGACTCCCAGTCGCCAGTTGTTCGCTTCCAGTATTTCCTAAATAGCTCCTCGTCATCGAAACAGTCCCGAAACCCTATCCTCTGGATTGGCCGCTGAAGAGACGTCAGATAACGGTCTATCATCTCAAGGTCTTTGTTGGTTTCTGCTAGACTTCTCTGCCGCTTCAGTGTATCCTCAATCTGGAGGAGTTCTCGCACACCGAATCTCTCAACAGCCAGGACGATAAAGCGTTTGATGTTTAGGTCAGAGTTGAAAAACTTCTGATCTTTTTTCTGGACTAATCCAGGGTCGTCCCATGCGAGGCTTTCGAAATCTTCTTTCTCTCCAGTAACGTGCAAGGGTTGCAAGATGGCATAACCAAGTTTATCGGGCCCTAGTCGATCTCTCAATTTGTTGCAGAATATGGTCGCGACGTTATGAAGCAAGCTTGCCCGAAAGTCGCTATCCGGGCTTTGATGCTCTGCGTGCTCTGCGTGCTCTGCGTCACGTATACGACGAAGTACAACTCCCAAAGGATTAGCCTCTTCGACCGTAGAGATGCAGTAATCCAGAAGCTTCTTGCGCTCTGTAGGCATGCGATCACTGAAAAACCCCAACAAAACAATAAGGGTTAGAAGAGCTTCGGGTGAATAAGCGTTGAGATAGGTCGGAAGTTCTTTAAGTCCGGACTCCAGCAGAAGCTGGGCCCCAACATGCATCCCTAGCTGGCAGCACAGAGTCGCGCAAATTAGAAATGCGAACGTCTTGAAGACGCCGGGAGGGTTGTCAAACGTCCATTGCTCGAAATCATCTATAATACCGTTGGAAAATGTCTCGGTCTTCCATTCTTGGTTGTCGAAGGCTCCGGTTACATAGGTTGAAACAGAAGAGAAGAGCACTTGCTTGTGGGAATCCAGAGGAGACGGGGTCAGGTATTGGTCACGAATGATTGCCAAGCAGTGGAGGTGAGAAGCGGATACCCTGAGGTTGTGTCGGATCGCGGATCTCATCATCCTAGTTCCAGATGATAAATCTAGGCTGGGTGTCTCGTAGGCATCTGATTCGAGATAATGCTTGGTGCGCTTCTTTGTGAAGTTCTTTCCACCCTTCCACTTCCGAGTAACTCTATCTTGGATCCAGCCTGATCTATTTCTTTATCAGATGTTATCATGTGATGTGATGCGACGCGTGTAGCATACTTGACTCTGAATCCATAGTGGCTCTTGAGAATCGAGGCCGTCTGGCCGTATGTTCTTGCTTCCGAATAGAGAAGATCCTCGATGATAGGCCGCATCTTGTTCCAGTCATCATCACGGTATTGCTGATAGGCCATGTTTGAGATGGTATGGTATGGATTGAAAGGTCTGACAAAGTGCTTGATAGCTGAAGCTGCAAATGCAACCGATAGGGTGGGTAGTGAAATAAGATTGTAGCTATGTGATTATGAGCTGAGGCTAATATTATAGATCTAAAGTGAGCCCCATGGGTCATTATATAGATTGTTGGTCCGTAAGGGTCAAGCTTCACATGGGTCTGCGATTTCCCCAGGCCATTCACATGCGATTGGTGGCGTAAATGCTGAGGCCCTGCTCGATGTGATTCAGTGGCTAGATCATTCGCGACAGGAAGACAAATGCTACCAACGAGAAGGCGCCACCTATACTACCCATTGCCACACACCACACCTCGCTAGCGATGCAGCTCGGATGACTGGCTACATACAAAACTCGAATGCATTAGTCCGAAAAAAGGACCCACTGGAACTTGTCTACCACTGGCTGGCTGGGCACTTGAGTGCTCAGAGCCTGACATTGTTCTGTGTTCGGGCTTAGGTGCTGCCTTCATGATTGGCCATTATCAAGTTGGAGCATAGCCAAGCTGACCATCTGCGCTGTATGGCAGCAAGGATACCAAGCCACTAAATGGATGATCGAGGCAGTCTTCTCGTGGTCAGATACGATACCAAAGCAACAAGAAGCTCTATATAATGACGCCCTCTGCTGGCTGTTTCCGACTGGGTATATCAGAGAGCGTCAACTACCACGGACTCAACTCAGTGCACTCCTCTATTATCCATACAGGCTTAACGCGAGCCGCTCATAACACCGCCATTTTACGGTAATACCTAGAACCAGTAAGTTTCGATAACGATATCAGAACATCAATCGACTCTGCCCTATATGTCTGCTGGTCGTTCTGCGCTCTAACTTAATCGATCACAGTCCGCAATGCGCCCGTTCTTCCTTCTCGCACCAGTTGTTATTGCAGGACCTGTCTCACTAGCTGCTTGTGAGGCCGGGTGCGCTGGCGCTCTCATGGCTTGCCTCGCTACCGGGCCATACACGATGGGAACAAGCTTCCTTTGGTGCAACGCATTGTATGCTCAGTGCGCAGAGGCATGCCTGCTCGCTTTGGTAACGCCAACGCCGTGAGATTCGTCGAGCCTTTGTTTTAAGATGACTACTTACGTTCGTGCTAGTTAGCATTCTTTAGCCCATGCCAGTGCAGGGTAAGGAGGAAGTGTCTAACAAGTCGCGATGTTCGCGGTCTTTGCTATTCGACGTTATGTTGAACGAAGTATGACACGATTAAATAAAGAAACATAACAGGCAATCCAAACACCATCGTTCAACTATACTACTGGTTTTCAGTGAGAAGGATCAACTGTCGACTCGCACTGTTGCGGCTACGTGCCTTGGGGAACCCTAATGGTGGCGGAGGCTTGTTTATGTACAGTAGTATATCCAAAGTTAGGTGAGGCATTTCTAGCAGAAACTCCTTGATGTGGCCCTCGTCAAGTAGCTGCCGATGCTCGCAGAATGTCTTTACGATAGCCCCTCGCATTTCTGAGACGGCAGATGGGGTAGCAGTGTATGCCTCCCGTGCCGCATCCAACAAACAACTAGACCTCCACTCCAACCGAGCTACTGCCTGGAATTTCTTGACAGACAACGTTCTGAGACGAGGGATGTCATATATGTGTGCAAGCGTAAAGACCTTGGAGTGGAGGGTCAGTAGCGGACCCTCGGGAATGGTTACATCGTCTGCGGCAGGTGAGTCGTCGGCGTCCTCCTTATAGAATACGCCATGGTTGATATTGCCGCCTGAAGCAGGGGGGGCGACTTTATAGTCCCATAGATAGAAGAACTGTACCATGCAGTCTACCGCCTGGGGGTCGGCATCTCCAAAATTAAATGAAGATTTGGTAGTGCCGCTGCCGGGTTCGCTTGGTTCTGGCCTGGCCCTCATAAGCTTTGCTTCGTTGAATTCGCAAGATAGACTTATAACGGAAGACCAGGAACACACGACCGTGCGGTGGGCTTTGTATAGCTTGTTGCTTGATATAATATCGATGTCTGAATACTTGCCGGTAATATAGAGCCTGATGAATTACTTAGAACCAGGTCCTTGGCGTGAATTATACCTAGATTAACTTGCCTGCGCAGACATAGTCTTTGTTCCTCTATGATTGAAATGCCTTGGCTAGGCACAGAAGATAGCTTAGATACCTGCTCCATTTCTTGATGCACCGCAGGCGGTGGAAAGAGCTTTGAGTAGATGGACTGAGCTCTACGTTTCGATTCGAACACGCCTTCTTTGAGCAAGCATCGCAAGATTCGAGCGAGGTCTTCTTCGAAGAAATAAGAAACAGTGAGACGGTGTCGCCGAACAGCTTTCTTTATCACTTTTGGTTTGCGGAGGATAGTGTTCTCTGGCTTGCAAAATATCTGCCCGCACTGTAAAGAGGAGTAGGCGGCTCTACGGTCAGCAGGTGCCCTGTTGGCCTGGGAGAAAAAAAAAGGCGTAAGGTTGATTGGATAGACGGACAGAGTTTGCTGGCCCGCAGAGCCTGATTCAATACTCAGGCACCAAGGCATCTATGCAGCATTTGCCGTGACCTGACTCTCCAACCATCAAGCGAAGAGTCTCGACATGACACACCCAGCCGGGGAGTGCATTGGTGCTCAGCTATCTCGTTCCTGACTCGCGCGAGTCGCGGCCCTTCATCATCCAGCATCAACACCCTTTTCATTAGTCCCGACGTCAATACTATCAGAACACATATCGTCAATATGGGAATGGAAGGTCGGCGAGCGGTATGTGGTAGTAGGCGGAAGCGGTGATTCAGCTACGCTCTATTACCAGTAGGGTTATGGAGCAGTTATACTGGGGCACGCATATGGTCTACAACCTTAGTCTATCAGCATATGCCAATATTACTTGCTCTCGACCCTAAAGTCCCGTGCAAAGAACGGGTCACGCGTTTAGGATAATAATATCATAGCTACATGAGATTTATGCATAAGCCTTCATTCACATCTACTACTTACCATCCGTTAGCTTGGATAAAGCTTCTGACCATTGATTGTGGGTTTATGCCAGTCTGTAGGGCGTCTCGCCGCGTAGGATCTCGTCATGCATCGGTTTATGTAACTGATTGGTCTCAGGCTCAAATCCGCTTTGTCAACACGATTCTACCCCGCACCATCACCAAGGATTCAAGCTAGACTTTGTTTTCCTAGGAATCCACTAGCATCGCCCTCATCCTCATGAATTTTGATCGTTATCCATTATAACTTGCTTTTCTCTTTCCCAGTTTTTCCAATATGGACTCAGCAGTGATTACTCAACTGGACGATCGGGCCATCTATCAAGCGACAAAGGATATATTCGTGGGTCCAAAAGCTAAATTCCGAAAACTTGCGCCGGTACGAAGATCTATCGAGAGCTCTTCGAAGAAGAACGTTTTGGTCCGGCAATACGTGACCCAATACGGCGCTGAAGCCATACTTCAGGCCGTGCTGAAGCTTCTCTCTGATGGGGTCTATGAATCAACATTAATCGCCTGTCGTCGTTTCCCGGATCTATTCGAACCATCCGTGGCTCAGACCACAGCGAGGGATATGCTAGAGGCAGAAGCTACCAGGAGCGAGGAGGCGGCGCTTGATGATATTATTCAAGCTGAATGGGCTGACGATCAGGAAGTACTAGATTGGGGGGAACCACAGTTGGCTTACGTGGTAAGGTCCAACAATGGCTGATATAAGCTACAGCAGTCTAATGATGTGTGATCAGACACGGAGAATAACGTTACGGACAGCCAGGTCAACAGTTCATCGTTGTTCCCGGTTTATCTACCGTTTCCCAAGGAACATCTGCTTATGGAAAAACTGCAAAAGACTCTGGAACTTGTTTGTTACGAGTTTGGGGCTCGAGTTCTGCCAGATATTATGCGAAAGCGTGGCTGGGATTGTCCCGAATCGGTAGAACTCAACAAATGGACGGAACTCTTGAAGCGTGAGGGGTTGGCGGTGGAACGGGACAGCACCCGCAAGCCCTTGAAAGAACTGTTGCATTCGATTGCAAACATTAGACACACAGCTGTTCATCGGCTACGTACAAGCTCGATCGGATTGGAACGGTTTCTCGCTGATGCGGAAGACCTTGCCGGAGCTCTAGGGAATACAGTATATGCGAATGCGATATCTCAGCTACGGTCGAATGCTGAGTCGGCACTCGCGGAGCTCAGGCAGAATAAGCAGTTTTTACAGTTACGGCTAGAGAAGACTCGAGCGGTAATAGCAAAGCAGCGGGCTGAACTGGATCGGAGGGAGCAGGAGGCCATGGATCGCGTGAGAGAGGAGGATGAGAAGTATGGAATGCTAGCGGGAGAAAGATTAGAGAAGGCGCTAGAGCTCGTGGGAGATTTTAAAGCAACAACGAAGGGTGAGAATAATGTATTAGATGGCGTTAATGATGACATCGAGGAGATAACAGATGATGACGACGGTAATATGGAGGGGTTTGAGGATTGTATCGAATAATCTTATGACTAGGGGTTGAGACGCAGTAAATCTAATGATCCTTCATTTGGTCATTTAGATCAACATAAGTGCACTACTAAAAAGGTATCGAGGTTAGTGAGTAGTTAATGAAAAAGATGGCTAGGGTCTTAAGATCCACGATGATGCTAGGATTGCTTTTAGCTTAGGGTAGGTTTATTTGGTGGGCCCGTCGATAATCTAGGGCGGGCAATTTCTCCACTCTCGACGACATTAATGAAGAGGGGCTCAAAGACAAGTCAGTAAGATAGGCAGCGCGACTGCATCGAGCAAGCGATACGACGGCGATCAACTGCAGCGGTGACAACGGTTACGAGGTAGACGATAAGCAGGATTTGGGGAGCGATTGGATTAGTGGTGATATGATGACAATGATGATGACGGTGATGCAGGGTGCGTGGTATATGTAAGGAGCTCATTGAGGGTGCTCGCCGGGTTGGTGGTGTGAGAGTCGATGAGTCGATGATTGATCTGAGAGGCTTCTCGACTCGACACTTCCTTCCGCTGTCCTTTCCGATAGGCCGTGCTTGCGTATCTCGTCTCTTTTATGGACCCGTTTCTAGTCGGGCTAGAAGTAGCTATCCGTTGGTGGTGGGAACCAGGCGAGTTAAGGGATCTACAGTGGACGGTTTTCTTAGATGCAGGGTTGAGGTTGGAACAGTCTGGGGTATCTTGCACTGTTTTTCTTTCGTGTTTCTACTCGGGGTCTGGGATCTTGTCTCGCGTGAGCTGATCAGATCGTATCAACGGTGGAGGCTCTGGAGGCGGCCAAGCGGTCGGTTCCTTCGGGTACGGCTGCGACTTTCAGCCGGGCTCTAAATCCTCGTACTGCTACCCCTAGGCCGAGCAGGTGAGGCGAGAGAGGCACAAGGGAAGTTGAGTTTAGGCGTAACCCTAACCCTAAGCCTAAGCCAAAAGGCAAATTTTTGGATTGATCTGGGAAGTCCAGAGGGTAGCTGGCAGTGGTGAGTGTGAATGTCAGGGTTAGTGGAGGGGTGAGGAGTAAAGGCAGGGCGTAAAGGTGACGGGGAACGCCAGAGTAAGTGAAGGCCAGAGCCTACCCCTGAGTCTAACTCTAAGTCTAAGTCGAAGTCGAAGTCTACCTAACCTAACCCTAACCCAATGTCGGGTTAGGGTTACGTTTGAGTAAAGGGTTAAAAGCGGAAAGGGGTTAAGAGAGAAGCGGGTGTTTGCAAGGGTTTGTAGGAAGTAGAGGTAGTGGTGTTTACCTGTAAGCCTAAGGCAGTCTCTAAGAAGCCTGAGTCCAACCGTGAGGGCTACTCTAACCCTAGCCCTAGCCCTTGGGTTTCGTTTAAGTTAGGAAGTAAAGAGGAAAGCAGGTAGTTAAAAGGGTCAGTTTTAAGGGTTAGTTGAGGAAAAAAAAAAAAAAAAAACCCAACTTAGGCCTAACCCTAACCCTAACCCTAAAGCAAAACGTCAAATTTTCGTTTAATCAGGGAAGGTAAGAGCCTAGCGGGTGTTTAAGAGAGCTAGACCGAGGAGAGAAAAGGACTGCTTAGCTGTTACCCTAACCTTAACCCTGAGTCTAACCCTGAGTCTAACCCTAAGTCTAACCCTAACCCTAACCCAATGTCGGGTTAGGGTTACGTTTAAGTGAAGGGTTAAGAGCGGAAAGGGGTGAAGAGAGAAGCGGGTGTTTGTAAGGGCTCGTGGAGGGTAGTAAAGGTGGTGGTGTTTACCCGTAACCCTAACCCTAACCCTGGGTTTTCGTTTGAGCCGGAAAGTTGAGAGGTAAGCGGGAGGTTGTGAAGGTTACTGGAGAGCAAGGCTTGTCGGTTTGTAGGGGTAAAGAAGGGGGAAACGAGGACGGGGGCAGTAACCTCTGGCGTTAGGAGTTGGAAAAGTAAAGCTAACCGCTAGTGTCCGGGAGGGAAGAGTTGGAAAAGTGAAGCTAACCACTGGTGTCCGGGAGGGAAGAGTTGGAAAAGCAAAGCTAACCACTGGTGTCTGGGGGAGAAGAGTTGGAAAGTAAAGCTAACCGCTACTGTCCGGGGGAGAAGAGTTGGAAAGTAAAAACTAACCGCTACTGTCTAGGAGAGAGGAGTTAGAGAAGTAAAGCTAAGTGCTAGTAAGTTCTAGTTAAGTAGGTAAGGAGAGAAAAGGACAGAGGGTGTGAGGCGAGGGGTAGGAAGGTAAAACTAACCGCTAGTGGGCGGGAGAGAAGCAAGGCAAGGTGTGGGGTAAGAAAAGGAGTTAAGGAGTGAAGACAAAAGTGTTGTGGGAGAGGGAAGGAAGGGGCTAACCACTGACGTAAGGGTTGGTGTAAGGCAGGCGGAGGTGAACCGCTGG